>NC_134484.1:464335655-464572771 GCF_040206685.1 Ascaphus truei
TGACCGGCCCTGCGCTTCCCTCAGCGGGAAAACGTAATTTTCACTGTCGGCTGAAATTCCGCACGCCTGCGGAAGCGCCGTCTGAAGCCGCGCTGATAGGGATAATGTTTCCCCTCAGCGCGGCTCAGCGCGGTCTTTTTGACCATGTCCGAGGCCTTAGAGGGAAAGAAAAGAGCGCACGCCCCATAGCGTAAAAAATAAACCTTTAATGGTGGGAGTAGGGAGGGAAAAGGCACCACTTGCATGATTGGGCAGCAAAGCAGTCTGTGTATATACCCCCAGCAGCACGTTATATAGTGTGTATATACTCCCAGCAACACGTTATATAGTGTATATACCCCCAGCAGCACGTTATATAGTGTGTATATACTCCCAGCAGCACGTTATATAGTGTATATACTCCCAGCAGCACGTTATGTAGTGTGTATATACCCCTAGCAGCACGTTATGTAGTGTGTATATACTCCCAGCAGCACGTTATGTAGTGTGTATATACCCCTAGCAGCACGTTATATAGTGTATATACCCCCAGCAGCACGTTATATAGTGTATATACTCCTAGCAGCACGTTATGTAGTGTGTATATACCCCTAGCAGCACGTTATATAGTGTATATACCCCCAGCAGCACGTTATATAGTGTGTATATACCCCTAGCAGCACGTTATATAGTGTATATACCCCCAGCAGCACGTTATATAGTGTGTATATACTCCCAGCAGCACGTTATGTAGTGTGTATATACCCCTAGCAGCACGTTATGTAGTGTGTATATACCCCTAGCAGCACGTTATATAGTGTATATACCCCCCGGAGCACGTTATATAGCGTGTATATACTCCCAGCAGCACGTTATGTAGTGTGTGTATATACCCCTAGCAGCACGTTATATAACGTGTGTATACCCCCAGTAGCACGTTATATAGTGTGTATATACCCCTAGCAGCACGTTATATA
The DNA here is from genome assembly GCF_040206685.1 of Ascaphus truei. Classification (NCBI taxonomy): domain Eukaryota; kingdom Metazoa; phylum Chordata; class Amphibia; order Anura; family Ascaphidae; genus Ascaphus; species Ascaphus truei. Next base: position 464,336,612 of record NC_134484.1, read on the forward strand.
GTGTATATACCCCCAGCAGCACGTTCTATAGCGTGTATTTACTCCCAGCAGCACGTTATATAGTGTGTATACCCCCAGCAGCACGTTATATAGTGTATATACCCCCAGCAGCACGTTATATAGTGTATATACCTCCAGCAGCACGTTATATAGTGTGTATACCCCCAGCAGCACGTTATATAGTGTGGATACCCCCAGCAGCACGTTATATAGTGTATATACCCCCAGCAGCACGTTATATAGTGTGTATACCCCCAGCAGCACGTTATATAGTGTATATACCCCCAGCAGCACGTTATATAGTGTGTATACCCCCAGCAGCACGTTATATAGTGTATATACCCCTAGCAGCACGTTATATAGCGTGTGTATACCCCTAGCAGCACGTTATATAGTGTGTATATACCCCTAGCAGCACGTTATATAGTGTATATACCCCCAGCAGCACGTTATATAGTGTGTATATACCCCTAGCAGCACGTTATATAACGTGTATATACCCCTAGCAGCACGTTATATAACGTGTGTATACCCCCAGCAGCACGTTATATAGTGTGTATATACCCCTAGCAGCACGTTATATAGTGTGTATACCCCCAGCAGCACGTTATATAGTGTATATACCCCCAGCAGCACGTTATATAGTGTATATACCCCCAGCAGCACGTTCTATAGTGTGTATATACTCCCAGCAGCACGTTATATAGTGTGTGTATACCCCTAGCAGCACGTTATATAGTGTATATACTCCCAGCAGCACGTTATATAGTGTGTATACCCCCAGCAGCACGTTATATAGTGTATATACCCCCAGCAGCACGTTATATAGTGTGTATATACCCCCAGCAGCACGTTATATAGTGTGTATATACCCCCAGCAGCACGTTATATAGTGTGTATACCCCCAGCAGCACGTTATATAGCGTGTATATACCCCCAGCAGCACGTTATATAGTGTGTATATACCCCTAGCAGCACGTTATATAGTGTGTATATACCCCTAGCAGCACGTTATATAGTGTATATACCCCCAGCAGCACGTTATATAGTGTGTATACCCCCAGTAGTACGTTATATAGTGTGTATATACCCCTAGCAGCACGTTATATAGTGTGTATATACCCCTAGCAGCACGTTATATAGTGTGTATATACCCCTAGCAGCACGTTATATAGTGTGTATATACTCCCAGCAGCACGTTATGTAGCGTGTATATATCCCAGCAGCACGTTATATAGTGTATATACCCCTAGCAGCACGTTATATAGCGTGTATATACTCCCAGCAGCACGTTATGTTGCGTGTATATACTCCCAGCAGCACGTTATATAGTGTGTATATACCCCTAGCAGCACGTTATATAGCGTGTATACCCCCAGCAGCACGTTATATAGCGTGTATACCCCCAGCAGCACGTTATATAAGCGTGTATACCCCCAGCAGCACGTTATATAGTGTGTGTATACCCCCAGCAGCACGTTATATAGCGTGTATACCCCCAGCAGCACGTTATATAAGCGTGTATACCCCCAGCAGCACGTTATATAATCGTGTATACCCCCAGCAGCACGTTATATAAGCGTTTATACCCCCAGCAGCACGTTATATAAGCGTGTATACCCCCAGCAGCACGTTATATAAGCGTGTGTATACCCCCAGCAGCACGTTATATAAGCGTATGTATACCCCCAGCAGCACGTTATATAGCGTGTGTATACTCCCAGCAGCACGTTATATAGCGTGTATATACTCCCAGCAGCACGTTATATAGCGTGTATACCCCCAGCAGCACGTTATATAGCGTGTGTATATCCCCAGCAGCACGTTATATAGCGTGTATACCCCCAGCAGCACGTTATATAAGCGTGTGTATATCACCAGCAGCACGTTATATAGCGTGTGTATACTCCCAGCAGCACGTTATATAGCGTGTGTATATACCCCCAGAAGCACGTTATATAAGCGTGTGTATACCCCCAGCAGCACGTTATATAGCGTGTATACCCCCAGCAGCACATTATATAAGCGTGTGTATACCCCCAGCAGCACGTTATATAAGCGTGTGTATACCCCCAGCAGCACGTTATATAAGCGTGTGTATACCCCCAGCAGCACGTTATATAAGCGTGTGTATACCCCCAGCAGCACGTTATATAAGCGTGTGTATACCCCCAGCAGCACGTTATATAAGCGTGTGTATACCCCCAGCAGCACGTTATATAAGCGTGTGTATACCCCCAGCAGCACGTTATATAAGCGTGTGTATACCCCCAGCAGCACGTTATATAAGCGTGTGTATACCCCCAGCAGCACGTTATATAAGCGTGTGTATACCCCCAGCAGCACATTATATCTATTCAACATACTAAAATGTGTTAACATGAGACAAAATGAGCGCTTTGGGTAACCATAGCTAGCTGCTCTAGTGGTAAACTTCCTCCTCTGTTCAGGACCTCCCAGGGTGGGGGGTATTCGGTGGGGGGTATTCCGTGGGAGCAGGTAAGGAGCAAACAGGCGCAGTGGGGCAATGCAGGAGTTGTGCCACTGACTGAAACAAATCTAGTCCACCTCTTCCATCCCCGTGCCATGCTGCACTTGGAGATATATATCTGGAGATTATATATTTATATATTATATATGAAAAATCTGCAGCACTCGCCAAGATGATGTTGTCAAAAAAGGTATTTATTCAGACCATGTGAAGTAACCGGACACAGCAGTATGAGCAACGTTCAGTTACTCCACATTGTGGGAATAAACACAATTTTTTAACACCACCACCTTGGGGAGTGCTGCAGATATTTCTCTTTTCTATATTGTTTGGGATCCCAGTGTTTTTTGCTGGCACCCCACATTTTATAGCCCTTACTAGCTGAGAGACCCGGCGTTGCCCGGGATGTAATGTTCCCGCTCCTCTCTGTCTCCTCTCTCCTCCCCCCTCTCTCTGTTTGTCCCCCATTCACATCAATCCAGTCCCCCCCCTCCCTCCTTTACAGCTCTGTTTGTCCCCCTTTACAGCTTAATGCAGTGTGAGTGCGTCAGTCATTGTGTGTGCGTCAGTCAGTGTGTGTGTGCGCGCGCGTCAGTGAGTGACGCAGAAACACAAACACACACTGACTGACACACACACACACACACACAGTCAGTGTGTGTGTGCGTGCGTGTGTGTCTTAGTCAGTGTGTGCGTGCGTGTGCGTCAGTCAGTGTGTGTGTGCGTGCGTCAGTCAGTCAGTCACTGTGTGCGTGCGTGCGTGTGTGTGTCAGTGTGTGTGTGTCAGTGTGTGTGTGTGTGTGTGTGTGCGCGTCAGTTAGTCTCTGTGTGTGTGTGTGTGTGTGTGTGTGTGCGCGTCAGTTAGTCTGTGTGTGTGTGTGCGTGCGTCAGTCAGGGGTGTGTGCGTGCGTCAGTCAGGGGGTGTGTGCGTGCGTCAGTCAGGGTGTGTGTACGCGCGTCAGTCAGTGTGTGTGCGCGGGCGCCATTCAGTGCATGTCTGCCAGTCAGTGTGTATGGGTGCGTGTGTGCCTCAGTCAGTGTGTGCGTGCGGCAGTGTGTGTGTGTCGGTGTGTGTGTCGGTGTGTGTGTCGGTGTGTGTGTCGGTGTGTGTGTCGGTGTGTGTGTCGGTGTGTGTGTCACTGTGTGTGTGTGCGCGCCAGTCAGTGTGTGTGTGTGCGCGCCAGTCAGTGTGTGTGTGTGCGCGCCAGTCAGTGTGTGTGTGTGCGCGCCAGTCAGTGTGTGTGTGTGCGCGCCAGTCAGTGTGTGTGTGTGCGCGCCAGTCAGTGTGTGTGTGTGCGCGCCAGTCAGTGTGTGTGTGTGCGCGCCAGTCAGTGTGTGTGTGCGCGCCAGTCAGGGGGGGGGGGGGTTTAACTGCTTGCTGGCGCTCCCGGCGGTAATACGGGGCCCCGATGAGAAGAGCTGAGTGGGCAGGCGGCGGCGTGTGAGAGGCGGCGGGAGTTTTGCTGGCGTGTAGAGAGGTGAGGTGGAGGAGGCTTGGCGCCGGGGAGGCTGAGGTTTGCGGTGAGGGGGGGCGGGGAGTTTGCGGTGAGGGGTGGCGGGGGGTTTGCGGTGAGGGGGGGCGGGGGGTTTGCGGTGAGGGGGGGCGGGGGGTTTGCGGTGAGGGGGGGCGGGGGGTTTGCGGTGAGGGGGGCGGAGGGGTTGCGGTGAGGGGGGACGGGGAGTTTACGGTGAGGGGGGGCGGGGAGTTTGCTGGAATGAGAGGTGGTGGAGAGTGGGACTGGCGCAGATCCGAGGAGGCTGCTTGGCCCCCCAGCGGGCGGCGCACGTGATGGGAGGGGGGGGAGACAGAAGGTGTGTGTGTGTGTGTGTGTGTGTGTGTCTCCTTTGGCCCGTCACTCCGCCTCAGGCCAATGAGAGGTGTGCAGGGGCGGGCGGGCCAACGGACCAATCTCATTGGCCTGAGGTGGAGTGACGGGCTCAAGGGCCAATGCGATTGCCGCTAGGGACAGGGAGACACATACAGACAAAGACACATACGACGGTTTCAGAAATATATACTAAGATATACTGTTTTTTTGGTGTGTGTGTGTGTGTGTGTGTGTGTTATATATATGCGCCGTGGTGACCCTGTCTGAGGTAGAAAGCATGGATCACATTTTAAGAGCCCCTGCAAAAACTTAACAACACACCAGTTTTACATGACATTTTCACCAACACAATACTGTATTATATATATATATATATATATATATATAGTTTTATATTATATTATATATTCTATACAGTATTGTGTTGGTGAAAATGTCATGTAAAACAGGTGAGTTGTTAAGTTTTTGCAGGGGCTCTTAAAATGTGATCCATGCTTTCTACCTCAGACAGGGTCACCACAGCATTAAGCCGCTATGTTCTTGTCCTTGGGTATACACCGCTAATATACACAGATCCCAGAATATATGACGTAGACTGAGAGAATCTATATCCCCCAAAGCGGCCAATCGGGAGTTTTTTTTCGGCCGGAAAGCGCCTGACCGGCCGGTTTTAGGGGTATGGAATAAACTCCTAAATTGTGCTATCTTACCTTCCTAAAGCACCACAAATAAAAACCCCACTCGTGAGCACATTCTGGATGCTCAAACGGAGGGCGACGAAGCCCGGGTCAGGGAGATGTGGCGGGTGGATGGCCACCCTGGGTACACAGAATGTTGTGTTCTAGTCCTTGGTCACGTAGATGTATGGCTTCCTTGATGCAATGTGGTTTCTGTATCAGGAGAGGAGTCTGTGCTCACAATCGTCTGTGTGTGTTTCTCTCTCGATATATATATATATATCTCGGGGTACTATTCACAAGGGGTGAGGAACCGAGACTCATAAGTGCCCTTCCCTATTTCTGCTGGGCTTGCAAGACCATTGCTCAGTTGGGCAGCGAGCGATGTTGACCGGTGCAGGCCTGGGACCACGGCTGTGCCTCGTGTATAGAAACCGCGCTCTTCTACACAGTGCGAATCAAAAATCACGGCTGTCTGCGTGGCCGGCGGAAAAGCGTTCTCTCGCACCCCACCTCTGGCACCGACGTGCTTATTGATGGCGGGAAAGAAGGTGTTACACCACCGAGTGATTTCAGGTCTTATTTTGAGACTGCTGTTCCCCTCCCCGCACACTGTTCCTTAGTTTTAACTAATCCTTTTGGTTGTCTTGACAATCCCTTCGCTGGAAGCTATGCCTGCCCTTGGCTTTATATACACGATGCTGCTATTTTTGGGCTCCTGTTTGTCACTGTTACTTTGCACAAAGACAGCCGGGGCATTGAGAGGGCAGCGTACGCGCTAACCCATCCGCACGACCCTCTGCCTTTTGTTCCTGCACATCTTCCCCGCTGGAAATCCCGGCCGTTCTGGCCATTTAAAAAAACAAAAATCAATTCTGTTTTCAATTAAAAGGTTTTGCAGCTGGGAGACTTCCATAAAGAATACTCTGAATTTGGCATTTGTTTGTATGGGGTTTCCGATCCACATTTTCTTTCTCCATATATTTTTAATTTTTGATGTTACCTTTTTTTTTTATAGTAAATGTTTTAATGTAGTTTAAAAATTAATAATAATAATCTTGTATCCAAGATTCGTAAATGTTCTGTCGCAAGAGACGAGGGAGCGAACCGGAGCGCTCCAGGACTCCCAATTCTGGAAGGGGCGTGTTGAGGGCGCAAACAGGGGGAGGTGACGGCTTTCCTGTCTCCTTTTTAACCAAGCAGATCCCATTCCTAAGTGAGGAAACTTGGGGAATGTGGGATCTGTTTGCTTTAAACCAGGGGCGGCCATCTTCAGTCCTCAAGGGTCGTCAGTTTTTTTCCAGGCTATCCCTGCTTCAGCACAGGTGGCTCAGCTGAAGACTGCACCATTTTGTGCTGAAGCAGGGATATCTTCCAAACTTGTCCCGTTGGTGGCCCTTGAAGACTGGAGTTGGTCACCCCTGGTTTAAATACTCCAGAAAAGTTCTTTGTAGCGTTTGATTTGGGTTTTCTCCCCTTCGGGGGGCTCTTGATCTGGGCTGCGTTGCCCCGACACCCCCTTTCCGGGCGATTTTAACACGATGCACGTGAACTTGTCGGCCGAAATAGAATGGATTTTCTTTCTTTTTATTTGACCTTTTTTATGTATATTTGCTTTCCGTTTTTTTTTTTTCTTTTCAGATCAGGGAAAGATGATCAGTCCGCACAGGAGGAAGTCCCGGGCGGTCAGTGGGCTGACTCGCTGTCGGAATCCCCTCCTAACCAACAGTAAAAACCAAACATACACAAATGCATATATTTTTACAATGTTTAACCCTTTTTCCGTGATTTATCTGAACTGGGTTTCCTCCCCCATCCCAATTTCCCCGCAGGGCGGATTCTTGCCCTCCCCCCAGGATATTTTGGGCCAAAATATGGTCAAATAGAAATCCCACTTGTGAGCACATTCACATCTCGGATGGGTCGGCAATCCTGCATTTCCCCATTATCTCTTGGCATGCAATGCTTCCACTGCAGCCAGGGATTCTGGGAAATAACATGCAAACGAGCACTCAGTGTCACCTTGTGCCTAAATATGGAAAGCTATGCCATGGGAGCGACGGGGTTAAAAAAAACCCCAAAAAAACAGACATAGCAAAAAAACACCACCGAGAAGCAACCGAAACATTTTTTTTGCCACGGTGTTGCGTGTCGTTCTGTGCAAATGCCGGATACTTTTGGTTTTCAGTCGTGGCGACGCGGGAGTGCGGCTGGTGAATGAATGCGTTGATCAGCCGACACTTTCACAGCTCACGCTGTCCCTACGTCACGCCAACTCTCCCCGTTACCATGAGAACAGTCCTTGCCCCCTCTCCCCCCAGAGAGAACCACAATGCCGGCGCTGGCATTTCATTTCCACCCAAAGCAGATCTCGCGCGTCTCTCTCACCGAGGGCCGGAGGTTCTGGCAAGCTGGAGATTAACTGTTTGAGAGTCAGAGGGGGCCACCTGAGCCTCTGTTTAATATGCTGTCAAGTCGTCCTCTGCTATCTGGGAAGTTTAAAGCCCCCCATTCACTGCGAGCCTCCCTGACAAGGTGAAGACCTCGTGGGGTGGGAGGAGTAAGGGGTTTATTTCTTAAACTGTGTTAGTGCCCTGTCTGGCACTATCACAGTTGAATGAATAACCCCCGTGGTGACAGGATATCGAATAAAGGCCGGTATTTATAACACTAACACCCCGCTGTGTCCATCGCTGAGCGGCTGGATGAGCCAGACTGGTGAGGATTAATTTGACCCTTTTGTCCTTGGTTGGAAGGAAATCTTTTCTGGCGCTGAGGTGAGGTTGAGATGAGTGGGTTTATGATTTCTTCTGATGAACAATGACCTCAGGAAAAGGAGAAAGAAAAAGACAAGACATGCAGGGGACCTGCAATAGTGTATTACCCAAGGGATGACCGGATGTTTACAAAGAAGGAGCAATTTATTATTAAAAAACCTGGTTAAAAACCATGGATGACAATTAATAAACATACATTGATTACAATAAAATAAATAATGAACCGGTGCCTAGGCACTATCCACACTTATATGGTTTGGAACAATGTCCAGCAGTTCTGTTCTTTGCTCCGCCTGATCTAAAATTGAAAACCTACTCACCACAGGTAAGTAGTATAAAAGCAGTGTATAAGCACTTGGTACTGGTGGTCTTAGCCTCTGATGTCGCCGTCCGCCTGGTGATATGGTCGCATCTGCTGCCGGGGGTCTGTTTCTGTGTTCCTGTGAGCGCTGCTTCCTGGAATACACCCGATCCCCTCGGCGTGATGACGTCACCTGTATTGGTCCTCGGCTACGGTGGCTCAGCGGTACCACCAGACCTTCCAACGCGTTTCGAAAGTACGAATGGCGTCTCTCTTCGTCAGCAGCAGATGCGACCATATCACCAGGCGGACGGCGACATCAGAGGCTAAGACCACCAGTACCAAGTGCTTATACACTGCTTTTATACTACTTACCTGTGGTGAGTAGGTTTTCAATTTTAGATCAGGCGGAGCAAAGAACAGAACTGCTGGACATTGTTCCAAACCATATAAGTGTGGATAGTGCCTAGGCACCGGTTCATTATTTATTTTATTGTAATCAATGTATGTTTATTAATTGTCATCCATGGTTTTTAACCAGGTTTTTTAATAATAAATTGCTCCTTCTTTGTAAACATCCGGTCATCCCTTGGGTAATACACTATTGCAGGTCCCCTGCATGTCTTGTCTTTTTCTTTCTCCTTTTCCTGAGGTCATTGTTCATCAGAAGAAATCATAAACCCACTCATCTCAACCTCACCTCAGCGCCAGAAAAGATTTCCTTCCAGCCTTCAATCCATTTCTGGGTAGAAGATACCAGAACAATCTTTTAAAGGCAGCTCCAGGACTACCTTTTGGACTCTTAATCAAAGTTTTTTTTTATTATCCATTATTGTAATTGCACAAGCGCTGAGTACACACCTATTATTTTACCTTTTGTCCTTGGTGATTACAGAACCCGGTGCTGTTCTCCGTGAATGTGAGAGATGGCCCAGTTCTGATGCAGAATTAAAAATAAATTGTAAAGATGCACTTTTCAAAACAACACTGTGTAGACCGGCCCGTGTCGTTGGAATTTTCCATCTGACATGTCCTGCCACATCTCCTATTGAAAGGCTATATTGCTACGTTACCCACCAATATTTGGCATTCTTAAATAGTGCTGCTGTTTTTTGAACAGGTGTGAAGCCTTTTAAATGCCGGCTGCATGGATGTCTGTGGAGTATAGGGTGTAATCCTACAATCTGTATTTCAGCTTCTACTTTGGGTTCAGGAACAGTGAGAATGGGGCAGCGCCGTGGTACAGTACATATAACTCTTGCGGGGTGGGACCGGCAGATGTAAATAACATGGACATCTTCCTAATAATATACACACAATGCGTTTAAATGCAAAACGCCTCAAATCCACCATACGCTTTTCTCCATTAAGAAACCCTATTCTCTTTAGGGTGCTGTAAAGGTGGGACAACCTTACACTATCTCTGGGTAGAAAGTGACTTGTGAAAGATCATTCTGGTATTGAGAGAAGTGTTCTCCTTCAAATAAATCTGTTGTTTCCTAGTCTTCACTGCGCCCCCACGGTAACACCAAGCTTTGTGTGGCATGAGATTGGAGTGCATAGCGTTGGGCTGGCCGTAGGTTGCATAGGACACTGCTGGATTCGGTCAGTCTGTCAGCTGAATGGCATTTCCGAGCTCTCTGTTCTTTATTCGACTTCTTTAGCAGGAGTAGGACTTAAACAGCTGAGGAGAGGCAGCAGATCTCACAGGAAAGAATAGTGTGTGTGTGTGTGTGTGTGTGTGTGTGTGTGTGTGTGTGTGTACACAAAAATATGAAAGACTTGTGAGTCCTAGGGTAAAGATGACAGGAATGGTGCTCTCATACAGTTAGTGCTAATATAACAGTGATGTGCACTTAGATCAAACACCATCAATAAAATTAGTGATTGTGGTCAAATACGTAGACCACCACTCCCACACAGTGGAAGTGACATAAAAGTTATATAGACGTGCAAAATGCTAACAACAAGTGTGTATGTATATTCCTTCACTCAACCTTTAAAAAGAAACCGTTCTCCAGTTCGTCAGATGCAGTATTCCAGAAGAGGGTGAGGGAGCGAGGGACGTCAAAAAATGTGAAAGAAACAAAAATAGACCGTAGGGTAGCAATGTCTCAAACAGTGGTACAGTGTTTAGGAAGGACCTCCAAAAGTTACTCGCATCGCGTGAGTATCAAATGGGGCACGTCACATTCTGTGGCACCTGCTGGTGGGCAGTAGAATGATGTGGATTATCTCGGGAAAAGAACACCATCTCGGAAGATATATGTAATAAACTGTATATATATTAATAAACATGGGCCTCTGAAGTGCGCGCTTACAATATGGCAGTTAATACCCCAGAATGTGATATGCCCCATTTGATACTCTCGGAATGCGAGTGTAACTTTTGGAGATCCTTCCTAAACACTGTACCACTGTTTGAGACATTACTACTCGAAGGATTATTTTTTCACTTTTTTTGTTTTTTTATGCCATCGCTCACCTCAGCTCTTCGGGAGACTTGTGAGTCAGACAGAATTTTTAGGAGCCAGTGTGTGGTGTCACATCAACCGCCTCCCCCGTTGGCAGATCCAGTGTCACTGTGCATCAATGACATAGACACACACACAGCCCCCCCTCCCCCGCTGCCACAAGTTGGCTGTGCTAGAAAATATACATAAACACACTCGCATATTCCACATCTTTAGTCTTGGCATGTCTGAGTGAGCTGTAGTCCTGTATCGGGATCCCAGACCGTGGTGTAGCTGGAGTGTGCACACCTTCCTTCCTCCCATCGACTCTCCTGCCCAGAAGAAGTGCTGAACGGCATCTCACTTTCCCTCCGGGCTCTGGCGCGTGATCACGTGACAGGGCAGGGGTGGGCTCTCCGCAGATGTCACTGCTGGGGGGATCCAACAGCTTGGGACTCTCCAAACTCCACCCTATGCGTTTCACAAGTCTGCTTTGCTTCATCAGGGTTATCGGACGAGGCAGACTTGTGAAATGCGTTGGGTGGAGTTTGGAGAGTTTGCCATGGAGACACGTGGACAAGAAGCTGGCGAGTACATTTACAGTGGCGCAGGGCCTCTGTAACTCCCGCACCCCCCCCCCCCAATAAAGTCTCTCGCCCCCCAGTTTGCGCACTGCTGGGCTAATGGCCCCAGTTTGCGCACTGCTGGGCTAATGGACACTTCTAATATGGTACACCTCTAAATGTCTTTCTCCCCATGAACAGATAATTTTTTACCATTAAGGATATTGACTAGTCCAGGGGCGGCCACCAGCAGTCCTCAAGGGCTACCAACAGCTCATGTTTTCAGGATATCCTTTCTTCACCACAGGTGATGCAGTCTTCGACTGAGCTGCTGATTGAGCCATCTGTGCTGAAGCAGGGATATCCTGAAAACCTGACCTGTAGGTCACCCTTGAGGACTGGAGTTTGCCACCCCTGGACTAGACTATATATATACTTGACCCAACAGTAGCACAGGGAGGATATCCCATATAGGCTATATACATACGTATTGGTGATTTGTATTGGTGATTGGTATATACATACGTGCACAGGTGGGGTTTTTTTTGTATGTTTTATATATTTGTACATACATTATGTCCAGGCCATAGGTTGTTACATTATTAAAAACACCTAACCATTAAAGGAAAATGAATGAACATGAACTAATAAATGACACTTTTTTTTAATGACTACGGGAACACATCTAATCCTTGGCACAAAGTCGCATTGTGGACTCTCTCCTGGGAGCAAAGCGTATGTAACCGTGTATTGTGTACGAGTAATGACTTCATGTCCTAATCTCTCCAGGGTTTGATTGAGCGGGTATGTGATCATACAAATAATATTACATGAAGGAAGGCTCTCGAACACCCAGGTCGTATACGGAATATATGGTAGTCCGTTAAGTCACAGTTGTGCAGACAAACTTTTTGGTATCGCTGATTTGCTGCAAGCTCTAATCATGACGTGTGTGTGTTCCTATTGTCTCACCCTACACAATATGTAACGGGGTGCTAGGTTAAGGAAAATTAATGGTAGCCGTGCTGGTCCCTTCATTTATCTTGCACACATGGGTGATATGATACCTTGTTTTTGGACCAACAATGGTTTGCAGCTGTGGGGTTCAAACCGCCCCCATCAGGTCAGGTTTTAAGGATATCCCAGCTTCAGCGCAGGTGGCTCATTCGAATACTGCATCACTTGTGCTGAAGCAGGGACTGTTTGAGCCACCTGTGCGAAAACAAGGATGTCCTGGAAACCTGACCGATTTGGGGGCTCCCGGGGGCCGGAGCAGCCCTCCCCCCACCCCTGGTTTACGGCAGGGCTCTTCCAGCAGTTCTCCGAAAGAGCTGGATCACAAAGCATTTAGGAGCGGAAGGGCCACAAGCTTATTATAGTGTAATGATACATTGAGTAGCTTGACATTTATAATCCACTTTTCCAAGCATATTTAACGTCTGTACCCTATATATTTACATTACTTAAACGTGTGAAATATTGCACTTTGCTCCTGCTATTTTTAAACTTGTTGCTCCGGAAGCCGCGGGTCGAAGGGCCACACTTGGCCTGCGTGTCGCCAGCGGAAGAGCCCTGGCTTGCAGTATATACGCTGTAAGAACCTCACGTGGCAGTCGTACAGAAAGTAAGCGATGTTGTGTGTAATTTCTAGCCTGTGCAGTGGCTGTTTGGAGACGAGTTGCAGTTGAGGTACATGTTGTTAGTTCTGTGGGAAGTGTCAGACAATGAATAAGTGATGTCTCCCATTGCAATGTAATGATACTACAGTCTGGAGTCAGGGTTGGCAGGAATCGTGCAAACGCGTCCCTCCTCCCTCCCACCCCCCCCCCCAAAATCCTTACATACATACCCATAGAAACACGTGTATATGTATACGCGCGCGCACACCAACGTAGTGTGTGTTTTTCTTTATTGGTGATTGTTTGTCGTCTTGATTCCTCTGCATCCATCTAGTTTGTCTGTAGGAGACCTCACTTATTCCTCCTGACACTTCACACAGCGACTAATAAAATGTACCTCCGTTAGCCATGCTCTCCCATCTCTCGCTATAAACCAGCAGGCTACAAATTGCATATAATCACAGGCTTTGTGAGTGCCATATCTGAGCCTCCGGTGTGCTAGGTCTCTGACACCAGGCTGATTTCCAGAACACCCACACCATGAAGCTAGGGTTGTGGGCAGCGTACGTATCAAACTCGTTTTCGAGCCTCGCTGTAGTAAAGAGCGCACTTTTTGATCTTGTCGGTGTATTAATGCAGGGGTGCGCAAACTTCGCGCCCCGCCCTCCCCCTTACCTCCAATGAAGCGTCAAAGGATGTTGCGGGGTCACGTCATGTCTCCGTGGTAACGGTGCGCCAGTTTGCGCACCGCTGTATTATTGCTTGTTACCGGTGCATCTAACATAATGGGGTCTCTCAAATATCTTGTTTGGGGAGGAGGGGGGTTCCACCGAAAATGTGCCTTGTCTGAGGTTGTGTAAACCAGGGGTGCTAAACACCAGTCCCCAAGGTGCTCCCCCCCTCCCCCCCCACCAACTGGTCAGGTTTTCAGGATATCTCTGCATCAGCACAGATGCCTCAATCAGAGACTCGGTCTTCGACTGCACCACCTGTGCTGAAGCAGGGATATCCTGAAAACCTGACTGGGTGGGGAGGGCCTGAGGGCTGGAGTTGCACACTGCACCCCTGATGCACCCCTGTAGTAAACTGCGTGACAGATGCGAGACGCCACTGACGGCGATTAACTTATATGCAACCGCTTTGGCGTGCTGCACCATTTCTTTGCACCCCCTTTTATCTGCTACACGGATCCCGGTGTGTCGGGGGACCCCTTGTTAGAGGAACATGTCACATTTTTTCAAACAGTAGTTTCACGCGCAGACCTGTGATCGTGGTGTTTCTATACTGCCTACCAAACTCTTTGAGGTAAATGCTACTTTTGGAGCATCACAAGAAGATCTGTTTTTCTACATTTTTAGTGTGTGTTTGTGTGTGTTTTGCAAATTTGTGCCTGTACACTTGAAAGAAACATACGACACATCACAGATTCAGCGACACACCCGGCTTTATTTCATTCACTTTATTCTTTGTGTAAAGGCACCGTTGGGTTCTTTCTAAAATGGCAGTAATTGGGGAGTTATAGATCGGATATTTGACAAACCACACAGGGAGGCCAAGCAAGAAATGTGACCGTCAGAATTTCTGCAAAGCGGGCAACGGGTGAAGGGTTTCATTGTGTTATTCCGGTAACTTGTGGTTTTATTCTCTGCGGATCCTCCTAAATTGTAATTTCCTAAAAGCTGCTTGCATACTTGGCCAAGATCACCACAGCTTTGCAATTGCTCTTTTCGTTACGAGCCTCAGTGAGGTCTAACTAGCCTGTAATAGTCCCACGCACTGTATTGTCACCGTTGGTCCTTTGGGACACTTACGTTATCATCCAATAGCCCTTAACCATTGGCCGTCCTTATTCTGTTCATTAGCCCAAATACTGGTGGTGATCTGTAACGTTTCATCGCATTTATGCTGGTCTAGGGCTCATCCTGGCAAGAAGTCTCCAAGCTCTTGTTGGGAAGACAAAAGGAGGACTTCCTCTTCCGTTCCTGGTGTCCGGGGGTGGCATCAGGACAATGTGATGGCTAAAGCTGGATCTGGAATGGCAGACGAAGGGCTGGTTGTATGTCTGAGAGCAATATATGCTGGAGTTGAAATACATTGAAAGCAAAGTGTTGCCTTACAAGCAGTGAATTTGAGCTACCCACACAGGTGCTGAGACTTTAATAGGGGGGCTGCATTTGCAATCACTTTACATCAATCTGGGAAATTAAAGAGAAACATCCACTGTGGTTTTAACCCTTTTTGAATCTGGTGTTGCGATGCATTCTTGTATTGGGCAAAGTTTGTACCTTCCAATAAGATTGACAGAAGACACTGCAAACTTTTATTCAATGGGCGCAGCTCCAAAAAAAAAAAGTGTGTTCACTCCAAGAATTGTTCACATTTTAACTTTAGAAAGTGAGGCTTTTAAAATTAAAAAATATATAAATGCTCTTGGTTTAATAAAGATGTTACTTGTCGTTGTACTTCTCAGTTGCGTTTCCCGGTAGATCACGGTTGGGAATTCCAGTCATCCGCTTTTCAGAATATCCCAGGTTCAGCTCAGATAGCTTGTCAGTCCCTGCTTCAGCACAGGTGGCTCAAAGGCTCAGTCTTCTGTTTGAGCCACCTGTGCTGAAGCAGGGACTGCCTGCCATCTGTGCTGAAGCTGGGATATGCTGAGAAGCTGACCCGTTGGTGGCCCTTGAGGACTGGAGTTGCCCCGCCATGTGGCAGAGCCTGTGTTATTATGCCCATTGCTTTCTACAGTGTATTTATGTATTCTTTGTTTTTTCTTTTACATGCCTTCCCATCTGGATTACAACAGTGAAGATAACGAGGTACGTTTGGAGCGTGAGGCTAGTTGCTTGCCGTTTCTTTACCTTGGCGGCGTGTTGCACTCTCACTTTAGTGTAATACCCATGTAAACAGATGTTTTTAAATTCCTCGTAGTTGTCATGTTTAAATAACCATTTGCAGAACAGTTTTAGGAGACGGCTAATTTGCTTCTCGCTTCTGCTTTTACAGACCATTCCCAGCTCATGCTATCCACTTAAAACCCACACTTTGTTGTTTTTTTATCATTTGGAAACGGCAGTGGAAATATGATCTTGTATTCATTTTTATTGGCAGGCCAAGAACGAGAACTCTACCAACGCAGGATTTTCCAAAGCTGCTGCTTTCAAGGGCCTTTCCTCGAGCCGTTTTTTACCGAAAGGAACCAAGACGAAGGTGAACCTGGAGGAACAGGGTCGGCAGAAAGTCTCGTTCAGCTTCAGCTTTACAAAGAAAACCTTGCACAACCGGTTTCTGACTCCACTGGCCAATGACCGTCAAAATGATACCCAGAACTCCCCACCCACGCTCAGTCCAGCAGAGCAGATATCGAAACTTAAGATGGAATTTGCCGAATCCACTGGGGCAACGGAAGAGCTTTCTCCACCCAAACCCAAGCTGGAACTGGGAAAAATTCACTTCAAGAAACACCTTCTCAGTGTTACGTCCAAGTTACCAGCACCTCTATCACCCCCACCACCACCACCACCGCCGCCTCCTCCACTCCGGTTACCAGTGCCCACGTCTCCTGTAACATTAACCCCAACAGCGTCAGTAGAACATATACATTCTTCTGCAGAACCTGTAGTAATATCCGCAACCTCCGCAGCAATACTTACATTAGCTGCATCAACCTTAACTGAAAAAATACTTCCCTTTGTACCTCTACAGACTGTATTAACAGACGAATTGTCCTTAATAACCGCTGGTGCAAAGAAACCACCCAGTGTATTAGCAACTGACCCCACGGGACTGGACCGTAATGAGAACTCTGTAGTTTCTGTTGTAGAACACCCAAGTACTCAGAGGGCTTCTGAGAAGGCAGACTTATCTTTGCCAAAAGATTCTTCCCATATTGGGAAGGAGAGAAAAAGTTTAGACGGTTCCCAGAATGTTAAACCCAGTCCAGAAAAACCAAGTTCTAAATCAAAGTTGTCACACCCAGATGCAGTGGTGATGGGTTCAGAATCGGATGGTGACTCGGTCAAGACCTCTTCAAGCCACCGATCACACGAGTTAAAAAACGTTGCGAGTAGGGAGAAAGACTCTAAAAGAAGCTCGGTGTCTTTAAAAAGCGATGACACTGGGAGATACTCCTCAAGAGCAAAGTCTGGAAAGGACGAGAAACATTCTAGCTACCCCAAGTCAGACAAAGAGTCCAGGTACTCGTACTCGCGCCCTAGGTCGGACCGTGACAGAAGGCGAAGCAGATCCCGCTCCAGATCACAATCTAGGTCTAGATCTGATAGGGGCCCAGGAAGTAGCTCAACTTATTCTAGATCTGATCGTTCACATTATTATGAATCTGACCGAAGGTACCATAGGAGCTCACCTTACAAAACAAGATATTCTCGCTCTTACGCAGATAGTAGGACAAGAGAGAGCTCAGATTCAGAAGATGAACCTAGAAGGACCCATTCCAGATCGAGCGACTCTAGACGCCCATCGTCCTCATCTCATTCCTCATTCCACAGAGATGCTCGGACTTCATCGCATTCTAAATATGAAAGGGATGCCAAAGGAGAGTATTCTCATGATCACTTGGACAGGAGAGGAAGAACCTCGAGCAGAACTGAAAGTTATTCGAAGAAGCCTTCTGAATTGGAAGCCGCTAAAAAAGGCTCTCCTCAAAAAGAAACCTATTGTAAACGAGGATCATCGCATTCTAAATCTGATAGCAATGCGAATTCCAGTTCAAGATCACATTCGTCTAGAGCATTAGAGCCGAAACACGAACATTTGAATACTAGTTCTAGCAGTTCAAAACGGGAAGTGGAGAAGACGCCGCTCCGTAGTTCTGTAGACAAAGAGGAGCACAAAACTGTGAAAAAAGATGAAGTTTGTTCTGTAAATGTTCCCGTCCATGAAAAGACTGTTTTGCCTGATATGCAGCAAACTCCCTCCCTTCCTCCCTTAGAGGTTGATAATTTCCAACCCTCTTCCATTAGTTCACCATATGTTGGACATGAAACAAGCTTTAGCCCTGACTCTAGTAAGGAAACACAAACTTTAATACATGCAAAATGTGATGACATGCAAAGCGAGAGTCCAGATCTGATGAATTTGACTGGGTCCCCTAGTGAAATGTATGATTTTGTAACCCTCAGTACTACTGAAGAAACTGTACTGGAGGCACAGGATGTGATTGAATCCTCTGATTGTGTAAATACATTAGATATAATTGTCATTGAAGATTCTGATGAACTGCGTACCCGAGATTATAATGAAATTGCAACTATAAGCCAACCTATAAATACAGCAGAAAATATTGAGATAAAACAACCTAGCAGCTCAAGTGTCCGTGGTCAGGACAGCGAGGCCGTTGTCCCTTCTGATCCAGAAGAAAGTAAATCTTCTACCAGTGTAGATAAGGCAGAACCAGTATCAATAGTAGAATCTGAAGACCAACAATTATTTTCCAACAAAACCAAAGACGCAAGCCTTTGCTGTTCTTCAGAGAAAAGTGACACTTCTTTTGGCCATGCCGACACTCCAGCAGACGAATCTAAATGTGCTGAGCCTGTTTGTACGGATGACAATTGTACAGTATCTACAGATGGTCTAACTGAACCACAGATGACTACAGTCGATCATCCAGTTTCTGAGAAACTAAATGTGTCTGAGACTCTATACAATGACAATGTAGGAACTATTGACGTAATATATGAATCCAGTGATCTATTCAGTCATTTAAGTAATACTGTACAAATCCATGCATGTGATTTATCCGTGGAAGAGTTCCCTTTGATAGTAGAAACAAATAATGAAGTTGCAACACCTGCACTCGAACAGACCTGTTTCAGCCATGACAATGAAATTAATCAAAAACATGTGCAACATGATCTAGAAGTCCAACCCACACCTTTGGTCTTGAACAAAGAAAGCTTAACTATAGCAGAAAGTCCTCTAATCGAACAAGAGCCAGCAGAGAGAGAGACTTTTGAAGAAACTGTTCTATCTGAAGCTGTGAACCAACAACCAGAAGTCCCTAAAACCAGTACGGGAGATACTGTATCTGAGGATTTAGAGAAATTTGAGACCCATAACCTTGATGTGGCTTCAGAGGAGGTCGAAAGTGGACCTCCACTGCAAAAATGTGACAGCAGCAGAAATTCTCTTGAGTCTTTTAGTGCCATTAATGACTATTACTCAGTCACGGAAGAAAGTGAGAGTGATGAGAGTGACACAGAGGACTCTGACTCCGATGATAGCAGCATGCCCAGGAATCGTTTGCAATCTGTTGTAGTAATCCCCAAAAATTCCACCATAACAAAGGGAGAAACCAGCCCATCTTCCCGAAGTCACCATGAAAGTCGGAGAAACTCTGATTATGAAGCAGACAAAACCAAACCCAAACAGTTCCATGAAGGAAAAACTGAGCACGCTGAATATAAGTACACTGAGCAAAAGAGAGCGTGTTATTCCCTATCTAACAAATTGGATGAAAGACTTGAAGTCACTGTTCCTGAGCAGAGTAAAAAACAAAATCAGACTCTTGAACTGGATGCTCATCATCAACAAAGTGATGGTGTTGTTAGCACGAGCCAGCCAGAGGTCACTGCACATACGAACGGAGGAGAAAACAACTTGTTTTCAAGTAATATAACGAAGGCGCTTATGGTCTTAAGTCAAAGTAGTCACCAGCAGGAAGGAGAGATGGCACTACCATCTCATCCTAACCTAAACCAACCCCACCAGCAGCAGTTTCCAAGTTCTACCGGTAAACCAGACAGTAGACAGGAAAGAGCCGTCTATGATCATTCACAAGGGTCACGGGAATTTTCCAGAGGAGATGGTTTTCAAGCAACAGAGGATATGTCTTGCCTTGGTTGGGACTTCTCCCAGCCAGAGAAGCCCAGTAGTACTTACCAGCAGCCCGACAGTAGTTATACGTACTTTGGTTACAATTATCCGCCAGGCTGTGAAGTGTATGATGTTTCACGGAGTTACAGGAAAGACAATGGTTTTTGGGATCCTAGATTACATAATAAGGCCCCCGAGATCATATATGACAGAACTCGTGGTCCGGTTCCTGACTCTGTTACAAATTGTTATGACGAAGACGACGAAGACTTCCACTGGGAAGCAAATCGAGAGCAGAACCTTTCAGCCCAGTCTGATAAGTCATACAATGAAAGGCAGAGGGAAGCCTGCTCCGTGCAAGCTCACGAGATAAGCAGCAATTCGACGAAGGAGAACGTCGCACCAATCGAGAAAAGGGAACAACCGGTGAAGGCATCAGGCAGGTCAGACCTGAAAGATAGGGGACCTCCCAAGAAGAGGAGGCCAGAACCAGAGAGCGACACCGAAAGCGATGCAGAGGCGCGTGAGAAGAAACTGAAGGAGGCGGGCCTGACTGAGTTGACGACCACAAAGCAGGAGAGGGAAAGCTTTCTTTGTGTCATGGATGACTTTCGAGACTCTCAGCACTGGAAGGATTATTCCAAGCAGGGAAAAATGCCCCATTACTTTGACCTAATTGAAGAGAATGTATACTTGACAGAAAGGTATGGTTTCTGATCTACATATGAATGTCACGTTACAATAAATAATTAGATGAGGCCTAATTGTCAGTTATCAATTACATGCTTTAAATGGGGACAATTTAGGGGCATACTGTTGCCAACCTATTCAGTAGTTTAGGGGCAGCCAATGTAATTCTTTAAGAAAAAAAGAAAAAGAAAAAAGAAAATATATATATATTGGGCACAATTATTTAGCTCTTGGAATTCCATCATAATGTTTGTGTATATATAATGTGCCTAGGGGGTAGGTGGAGCTAGGTAAAGGTAATTGTTTGTGAGGATCACAAAAACTGATCGAAATAAAGGCACAGCACTAGGAGTTTAAACAATAAGGGCTTATTTAGGCCCTAACGGGGGATATGTCTACCAGTTGGACGAAATAAACCCTTATTGTGTGTTCCTATCTATGATGCATACATGTATACATATATGCACACGCAATTTGCATGCCCCATCACTGCAGAGGGGAATCATGCATATGGGATTCCTTCTCGTAACAATACCTTTGTTTTTTCCTTGTTAAAGGTTAAGACACATTAATGTAAAAATAGGCATAATTGATTTGCATTACTTGGCGTCTTCACGATTTAATATTTTTTGCTTCTATTTTAAACAAGTAGCACATTTAAGAAAATGTATCTGTTGTAGGAGTAGCATTCACAAATGGATTTCCCCGAATCCTGCAGCGTTTCCTTACTACATGTATGTTTTGAAAGTGAGTCTGTAGTAAAGGAAAATTCAGCCTAAAGCGATTTTTGTTTGGGGGATATGAGGGCTTTTTATCAGTGATGTGTTTTTCTTTAGCCGTTGTCTGCAGTGCCTTGCAAACCTTCCCCCTGAAAGAAGGGCTGTAACGATAAGATTTGTTTCTCGCCTGCCCCAGGAAGAAGAATAAGAGTCACCGGGACATCAAGAGGATGCAGTGTGAATGTCCTCTGCTGTCCAAAGAGGAGCGGTCTCAGGGGGACTTTGCTTGTGGAGAGGACTGTCTGAATCGCCTGCTCATGATAGAATGGTAAATAGGGCACTCTGTAGCGGACTCGCTGAAAGGACCCGGCGTTGCTCAGCAATTCCAAGAAACCAAAAAATACTACGGTTTTATAAATGCATAGTATTTATTATTATTTTTTTTTTAAGTTATTGAGAAATCACCCTGCTAAAACCACACCTCCGCCCATTATCGTTTTATTTCCTCTAAGGTCCTGAAGTGTTCGATCGAGAGCCTCCAATGGGTGTTGGTGGGACATTGTACTCTCGTCCCAAACAATGATCCCGCACTCTTGAATAAATTTTGGCTGCTCATTTTATTTTTGCTAATTGGATTTTCAGAGTGACCCAGATTTAAGTGATGGCTTGAGGGTTGTGCGATGGGATCATGTCATGTGTGATGTCATTGCTGATGTCCTCTGCCATTTGTAAATTGTGTGCAAACATAGATAAACACCTGCTCCTTGATCTCAGGAACCATCATGCAAAATGTGGTTACGATATCTTAAGGCTACGTCCATAGGTGGGGGAGCTGCGCTGAGCCCCGTCATCCTCTGAGGATGTCTTGAGAGGGGGCTTCCGCGAGCGTCCGCTGGCGTGCTGAGGCGCAGGGGTTTTCAGCCAACAGCAGAACCTGTTTCTCAGCTGTTGGCTGAAAACACCCAATCGGCGTGAAGCAGCGTCATGACGTCGACGTCACTGCCCCGCCTCCCGATCGCGCACGCTGGCTCGCCTGCCAGTCCATGGAATCGCTCCTGACAGAGCAGGCGGGCCTCAGCGTCAGAGCGGAGAAGCGCGGCTTCCCCCTCTATGGACTCAGCCTAAGAGATGTCCAAATGCAGAGCGCACGGAGACACAACTTTCCAAACTATATAGTAGGTCTACCGGAAGCGTGATCAGCAAGGTAACACTCACGGTCCTTTTTGTGTTTTAATGCCAGTATTTATTTATATTGTGGTAACACGTGGAACCAGTCTCACTTTGAGGAGGAGCTTTGTTTAACAGGCGTACTTTCCTCCTCCCGCTCCACGTTCCCCCTATTCATGTAGCCGTCCTGGCCAGCGCCCATTTTTACTGTCACGAGGTGTGTGGCATTTTAGGCCCAATGATAACCCACGCTGAGGGGTCTTGATGGCCACTTCGAAGCATTGGTCAATATGCAGGTATCTGAGAGCTTTCATATCCCACATCAGACTTCTAATTCTCAAAATATCTTTAATTCGATTCAAATCTGTTAAACCATATGTAGTCTTAATTAGCATGTCATTAAGCTATGTCATTAAAGAAAATTTTAATTAGGTGGGGGTTTATTTTTTTTTATGTAGATCTTGCTTTATTCCGTTAAAGGAAAAGTAGAAACAATATGGCCACTGGGGTTAGCCTTGCTCTGATACGTGAGATTGGGGGAAGGTGAGGAGGGGAGAGGAGATGCTGCTTTTAAAAAGAGAAGGTGATATGGAAAGTTCTGTCTACCTACAGGTCGGTGCTTTGAAGTTGGATGGTTCTGTGTTCACGTGTTTTCAGATAAGAAGTGTCTCTATTTAGCATATATAATAAAATGCTCTTTTGCTTTGTGGTTGAGGTGTCATTTGGAAGTATTTCTGTTTTTAGGAGACAGATTTTGCATGTGTTTCCTCATTCACTTTCTTCCCGTCTTTCTCTCCCCTCTCTGTCTCTCTCTCGCCTCTGCCTCTCTCGCCTCTTTCTCTGTCTCTCCTTCTCTTCCCTCTCTCTTCTCTCTCTTTTCCCTCTCTCTTCTTTCTCTCTTCCCTCTCTCTCTTTCTCTCTCTCTCTCTTTCTCTCTCTCGCCTCTGCCCCTGCTACCCTTTTTGTCTTTAGCTCTTCTCGGTGTCCGAACGGTGGGTACTGCTCCAACAGACGCTTCCAGCGGAAACAGCACGCGGACGTGGAAGTGATCCTAACGGACCAGAAGGGTTGGGGGCTACGTGCCGGAAAAGATCTGAAACCGTAAGATCGTAGGCTCGGGGACCTCTTTTATAAACCCTGTCGCTGCCGGCGAGCTGTTTCCTTTGCGTGGGTTTGTGCGTGAGCAATGCAAATGAACCCAGACGTGACAACATTATCTCTTTCATGGAAAGCGACGGCATAACCGAAATATGGGTGTCAATAGTGTTTCTCTAACAAATGAGCCAACGTTGTCGCTATGTAAAGAATATCTGAGTTGCTGCGTTATGCGAATCGTATTCTCACTCCAGGGCCACCAGCAGGTCAGGTTTTAAGGATATCCCTGCTTCAGCCACCTGTGCTGAAGCAGGGATATTCTTAAAACCTGACCTGTTGGTGGCCCTGGAGGACTGGAGTTGGCCACTCCTGTTTTAAATCCTGGGCCTACTTGAGGCAGAATGTTGGGGAAGTATTAAGAAGTATTACTAGGGATTGTAATCCTTTGTGATTGTATCCTTCCTATAGTTTTGTATCATCTTATAAATAAGTAGATAAAAATGGCCCGGGTAAAACTTACAGATGTAGCCAAGATTATAGCACCCGCTGGTGAAATAGGGCCAGGGTCGACAGGCTTTTACTGCTGCCGATTCAGAACGATGGCCCGTCTCCTGTGCGTGGTGTAATTCCCTCTGCAACGTGTCAGCAGGAGTAATAATGTTCGCTGCGTCATTAATGGTTCTGATCTGCTGTCAGCAGAACTACATTGTAACCGACGTGTAATCTTGATGTGTATGGATGACCGTGCTGTGAAATCCTTTCCCCGCGCTCGTTTTCGCCTGCTAGGAACACCTTTGTGCTGGAGTACTGTGGGGAAGTCCTTGATCACAAAGAGTTTAAGGCCAGAGTGAAGGAATACGCCCGGAGCAAGAACATCCACTATTACTTCATGGCACTGAAGAACGATGAGGTTTGTTCCAAGATGTAGAGGGGTGAACGGCCCCAAGCAGAGAACACAGAGGGCACAATAAATAGTTGTGGTGTTCTGGGCTCACCCACATAGTCACCCTATCCCTTCAGCTCATGGGTCACTCAATCGCCCTGCTCTTCAAGCTGACTTTTTTTTTTAAAATATATTTTTTCCCCATTCAATATGTGCATCAATACAATCCTGCCCACTGACAAGTGATTAGCTAAGCTGCAGATCGATCTGTTCTCCTGTAATCAATCGTTTGCTCTGGGCTATTTAATTCAGTTCTTGCACAGCATTGTGGGCAATGTAGTTCCTGGAATATGATTGACTAGGCAGTTACTAGATACAATTGGTTCACTGCTAGAGAGAGGGCGGGGCTCAAGAGCCAGAGCTCTTTGTGGTATCTGTGGGTGGAATACTTTTTGTCTAATACATTGGTATAGTATCACTAGTGTAAGAGTATGGTTTGGTTTGGAGCCAGTGATCTAGACAAAAGAACAACAATTGTTACTTCTGTACAGTTGGTCGGTTTCATGTGACCGTGTCCCTCCCAATTCTACAGATCATCGATGCCACGCAGAAAGGAAACTGCTCCCGTTTCATGAATCACAGCTGTGAGCCCAACTGTGAGACCCAGAAGGTGAGGACTGGTGCTTGGGGACACGCAGAGAAATTCCTCTTGCGCGCGCGTCTCTGTGTGGAGATAAGCGAATTGTCTTTGCGAATTTTGGATCCGCAGCGGATCGGCCAGTTCCTTTTGATCCGCGGATTTCAGCGGATCAATCTCAAAATTGGCGGTCTGTGTTTTTTGCGCTCCGTGGCCCGTGGACAAATTTGTAGAATCCAATCCGTGGATTCTAAGAATCTCCCAACGGATCGCCGAATCCGCGGATTGGATTCTACGCGCGGGTTGAAACCGCCCAAATTCGTTTTGCGGATTTTACAACCACGAAACGGACTTTGGAGGTAACATCGGCGAAAATCCAGGAACTGGATTTGAGCGGATTTGCCCGTGTCTGTGTGAGGCCTTGCATAGTAGCGCAACGCCACAGGCGAAAGTGAATCTTGCCTTGGTGCTCATGCCGTGTGCTTGGGTATATCCAGGGGAAGGCACGCGCCGGTGTTTTAGGTGAATAATGAGATCCTTTAATTAAACATTTCAACTCGCACAGGAACAGTGTTTGTATTATACAGTACCAAGCCTGTATTCACACACGTGTGTTTGTATTGTACAGTACCAAGCCTGTATTCACACACGTGTGTTTGTATTGTACAGTACCAAGCCTGTATTCACACACGTGTGTTTGTATTGTACAGTACCAAGCCTGTATTCACACGTGTGTGTTTGTATTGCACAGTACCAAGCCTGTATTCACACGTGTGTGTTTGTATTGTACAGTACCAAGCCTGTATTCACACGCGTGTTTGTATTATACAGTACCAAGCCTGTATTCACACACGTGTGTTTGTATTGTACAGTACCAAGCCTGTATTCACACACGTGTGTTTGTATTGTACAGTACCAAGCCTGTATTCACACGTGTGTGTTTGTATTGTACAGTACCAAGCCTGTATTCACACGCGTGTTTGTATTATACAGTACCACGCCTGTATTCACACACGTGTGTTTGTATTGTACAGTACCAAGCCTGTATTCACACGTGTGTGTTTGTATTATACAGTACCAAGCCTGTAATCACACGTGTGTGTTTGTATTATACAGTACCAAGCCTGTATTCACACGTGTGTGTTTGTATTATACAGTACCAAGCCTGTATTCACACGCGTGTTTGTATTATACAGTACCAAGCCTGTATTCACACACGTGTGTTTGTATTGTACAGTACCAAGCCTGTATTCACACGCGTGTATTTGTATTATACAGTACCAAGCCTGTATTCACACGCGTGTTTGTATTATACAGTACCAAGCCTGTATTCACACGCGTGTGTTTGTATTATACAGTACCAAGCTTGTATTCACACACGTGTGTTTGTATTGTACAGTACCAAGCCTGTATTCACACGTGTGTGTTTGTATTATACAGTACCAAGCCTGTATTCACACGCGTGTTTGTATTATACAGTACCAAGCCTGTATTCACACGTGTGTTTGTATTATACAGTACCAAGCCTGTATTCACACGTATATTTGTGTTATACAGTACCAAGCCTGTATTCACACGCGTGTGTTTGTATTATACAGTACCAAGCCTGTATTCACACGTGTGTTTGTATTATACAGTACCAAGCCTGTATTCACACGTGTGTTTGTATTATACAGTACCAAGCCTGTATTCACACGTGTGTTTGTATTATACAGTACCAAGCCTGTATTCACACGCGTGTTTGTATTATACAGTACCAAGCCTGTATTCACACGTGTGTTTGTATTATACAGTACCAAGCCTGTATTCACACGTGTGTTTGTATTATACAGTACCAAGCCTGTATTCACACGTGTGTTTGTGTTATACAGTACCAAGCCTGTATTCACACGTGTGTTTGTATTATACAGTACCAAGCCTGTATTCACACGCGTGTTTGTATTATACAGTACCAAGCTTGTATTCACTCGCGTGTTTGTATTATACAGTACCAAGCCTGTATTCACACGCGTGTTTGTATTATACAGTACCAAGCCTGTATTCACACGCGTGTTTGTATTATACAGTACCAAGCCTGTATTCACACGTGTGTTTGTGTTATACAGTACCAAGCCTGGATTCACTCGCGTGTTTGTATTATACAGTACCAAGCCTGTATTCACACGCGTGTTTGTATTATACAGTACCAAGCCTGTATTCACACGCGTGTTTGTATTATACAGTACCAAGCCTGTATTCACGCGTGTTTGTATTATACAGTACCAAGCCTGTATTCACACGTGTGTTTGTATTATACAGTACCAAGCCTGTATTCACACGCGTGTTTGTATTATACAGTACCAAGCCTGTATTCACGCGTGTTTGTATTATACAGTACCAAGCCTGTATTCACACGTGTGTTTGTATTATACAGTAACAAGCCTGTTTAAACACGCGTGTGTTTGTATTATACAGTAACAAGCCTGTATTCACACGCGTGTGTTTGTATTATACAGTAACAAGCCTGTATTCACACGCGTGTGTTTGTATTATACAGTACCAAGCCTGTATTCACACGCGTGTTTGTATTATACAGTACCAAGCCTGTATTCACACGCGTGTTTGTATTATACAGTACCAAGCCTGTATTCACACGCGTGTTTGTATTATACAGTACCAAGCCTGTATTCACACGCGTGTTTGTATTATACAGTACCAAGCCTGTATTCACACGCGTGTGTTTGTATTATACAGTACCAAGCCTGTATTCACACGCGTGTGTTTGTGTTTGTCACAGTGGACGGTGAATGGACAGCTCCGAGTCGGCTTTTTCACCACTCGGGTGGTTCCTGCTGGCTCTGAGCTCACGTTTGATTATCAGTTCCAGAGATACGGGTAAGTGATCCTCCCTCACTACATCTGGCGCTGCACGCGGTGTGGGATGGGGGTTTTTTGTTGTTGTTGGTACTCACGGGTATACAGTGATCTTTCTTCAGGTAAATGGTAATGTATTGAGATTTGCATAGTGGATATTTCTGTCCTACATGAAACGTTCCTCCTTCGTCCTTACTCGATGCAGTGCTTGTAAATCCTACGGAATATGTTACCGGCACCGCGGGTCCTGGGGGAATACTGCTGTAGATGCCATCGAAAGCTTTTAGGAGCTGGGTTCTGCAGCTCTTCGGGGCTGTGTTTATATGGGATGGGCGTAATGTGCACGTGTAGTCCGTACAGTGTGGATTAGAAAGCAGAGAATTGGCACACGGGAGAGGGTCTAACACTGATCATATACAGAAAATAATGTATTCTGCCCTTTTTCACTTTAATGACCAGTAAAGAGGCTCAGAAGTGCTTCTGCGGCTCTACCAACTGCCGGGGATACCTCGGCGGGGAGAACCGGGTCAGCATCCGAGCGGCCGGAGGGAAGATGAAGAAGGAGAGGTCTCGTAAGAAAGATTCGGTGAGTCTCGCCCAGTTACTATGGCAACGTAACCGCTTCTGCAGAGCAGGCATTGCAGTTTATCCATTTAACAACTCTACCAGTGTCTCCCCCTCCACCAGGTGCCCCACATGGCAACATTCACAGATAAAGGACAGTGTCACCCTTCCACCGACGGCGTTATCCCAACGTTCACAGATCAAAGGCAGCGTAAGGCTGCGTCCAGGGTTGCAGCAGCTTTCGGAGGCGCGCTAACACTGAGGGAAAGCGGGTGCTTTCCCTGGCCTTGGTTATCGCGCCGTCCGGGGGCGTGTCGGGGGGCGGGCCAGTGACGTCACGGAGCTGGTTCACCCTCATTGGGCTAACCGCTCACGTGACCGGTCCTGCGCTCCCATGAGCGTGAAATCTAAAATTTGGATAAGACCTACGCTTCCGCACGCTTGCGGAAGCGTGCGCGAGCCCCTGCTAAAGCCGCTCTCATTGCGGCTGCAGGGGCTCACTGGTAAGTGAGAGCGCACCTCAGCACGGGTCAGTGCCTAAGCGCTGACCATGCCCGAGGCCTAAGAAAGACAGGTTGCACCTTTACGTGATAGAATACAGCTTACTAATAACAATAGCAACTATTTTATATAGTACTTCTCTCCCAATGGGATGCAAAGCGCTTCACAATTGCAATATAGTGCAAACTCCATGTTATCAGTCATTGTCTTTACTCACTGAGCCACTCATCCTTCATATACTACTTATCATTTTTGTCATTCATGTCAGCTTTGCAGACATGCACCAAAAACCCTCACACACCCGGACAGATCTAAAGATGATGTTCCCTGTGCGCAGTCCTCCTGGAGACCGAAACGTTGGGCTTTTTGTCTGCATCATAGACCAATAAATCACTTTTTTGGGCAGGTGTGTGTGTGTATATGCAGTGTTCGACAAACCTATACATTTGCACGCCCCGGGCGAGTGGATTTAACATCATGGCGAGCTCCTATTGGCCTAAGCATCACACGTTTGGTACTAGGTGGCGAGTAGATTTTTTTTGTTTGGCGAGTTGATTTTTTGGTGATTTGTCGACCACTGTGTATATGTGTGTGTGTGTGTGTGTATATGTATGTGTGTGTGTGTATATATGTATGTGTGTGTGTGTACACACACACACACACACACAAACACACTATGCACCCATACCCAGCTGGGGAAAGAAAGACGCAGCAGGGTATCCGTGATCATGGTTGAGGTATAAAGCACTGACTGTTGCGTATAAGACTAGATACACAAGTGTCTGCACTGTCTAATTGCCCCTGGTGTTTGTCTATATTGTAAATCCAACACCACGAAATGTGGACTCAATAAGTTTCTAGTGGGTTAAAGAAATTAATTCTGGAGTAGAAATGGTCTAGTTGTAATACCACTGCTTTGACATGGGTAAATCAGATTGAAAGTGCCAGCTCCTTGTAATTTGGTCTCCTCCTGGAAGAACGTACGTGAGCCAAACTCTGGATCCAGGCTGACTTGTAGCATGTGAGAAGATCCATGTAGCTTAACTCATCCCCTTTTTAAAGCACACAAAGTCCTTCTATTTTCTTAAACTTTCAGTGGGGTTAACAGAAATATAAAAGTACTTGCATGTAGTTTGTGGTAGGAAATGTCTCTTGCGAGGAGAAGTATCCTATTTGAAAGGTAGTGGCTTTGGTGTCGGGTGAAGTGCTTCTCTGAGGGGAAGGTAAAGTGAATCCCTTTCTAAGGGAGCAGTGGAAGATGTCTACTCCCTTTGGCTGCTGTTGAAATGAGAGAGCACACTTTCCTTTCCAGACAGGAACAAGCCAAGAGGCATAACAATATACAAAGAAGGGCAGGGGGAGAGGGCTAAACCAATCTCAACGGTTGCATGGGCAACTGACTAGTGGCTTGCAGAAAATGTGATATGTAACAATGATGATGCAATTTACACGGCACTGGTCGCTTAGAGCAGGGGAAAACATGAAATTTTCTTTGGGGAGAGCTGGCAGCCTGAGAGCAGAACAAATACACAGAGAATATACAATCCTGTTCCAGGACAATTTTTCTTTGGAGGCAACTTAATCTTGGGGATACTGTAGCTTATAACTCTTCCTCCTACTTTGTACACGAAGTACTGTAAAAACGACCTGACCTGAATATCTTCTGATCCATTAACTTTTCCCCCTTTTAATTCTGTGCCCGCTCAGGTTGACGGGGAGCTGGAAGCCCTGCTGGAGAACGGGGAAGGTCTCTCTGATAAAAACCAGGTGCTCATCTTATCCCGGCTGATGGTCAGGATTGAGACTTTGGAACAGAGGCTGACCTGCCTCAAGCTAATAAAGGTAAGAGACCCCTACCGATCCCAGCAGAATAAATGCAGACCAACCCTCTTTATTTCCTGGACGTGTACCTGCACCTGGAGTTACTGCAACATCACTAAATGAGCTCAATAACCATTGACGACTCCTTGTGAGCCGGGGCGAGCCACTTTAAATGTTGGTGCCTGGAGCACAGGGAGATGGATTGAAATTCATCTGTTGTATTCTGTGTACAACGCCGAGTTCACTGCAACACTAGATGGTTATAATAGATGACGTTTAAAAAAAAAAAAAAAAATATTTCAGGTCCTCAGAAGTTGTTTTTCTCCCCCGCCCCACAGAACACGCAGTCGCAGTCCTGCCTGAAGTTCTTCCTGGAGTGCCATGGTCTGTCCCTCCTCTGGATCTGGATGGCAGAGCTGGGAGACAGCAGGGAAAAAACCAACAACAGCCTGAAGCTGCAGCTAGAGGTGGGTGGATGTCATTTCGAAGGCGTCATCTGTTCGATTCTTCCTGCGGAGTCCTTAATTATACCAGACGAGCAGCAATCCCCCGGCTCCCCCCAAATGGATGGATCTCTATGTCTCCTCCCCAATAAATTGAGGTCTTCCATATTTGGGGGTTGAGGCCTCATTTCCCATGTCGGCCTCATTTGCATGTTGGCAAATACCTTCCCCACTTTAGCTGGTTATATTATTCAAGCTTTCATAGTGTGGTTGAACTTGGCAGCACAAGTGCCACTCTACATCTTCCTGAACACCCGTCGCCACCTTCCTGCCACTTTGAGGCAGTCGCAGCCTCCATGGCCGGTAAATGACAATTTTTCACTGCCGGTTCGGTGAAGAACACTTCCCTTTTGCTGCTGGCGTCATCTTCCTTCCTCTAATCTCAAGAGATGACCCCGTGTCATTTGTAGCGTCCTTGGGATGAACAGTTCCCTGGACAGGCCTTGGACGTATTTGACATGTAAATGATATCCCCTCTTAGATGCCTCTCTTGTAATGCAAGCCACCCTAATTGGGCTAGTCTTTCCTGGTAAATCAGACCTTCCATCAACGTTATTGATTTTAGCGGCTCTCTTCTGATCGTTTTCAGTGTGTACAGAAAGCTTCGCTCATAGCCAAGACTTTTGTTTTGTGGTTCTTTTTGGATAGACACCCCCACCTGCCTCTGTATAGAGACTCTTGTAAGTCCCTGGCCTGTTCTTCTTGCAGTGAAATAGGTAACATCTTATCAAACAAAAGCCTGTTTTTAATGCCAGTCCCATAGAGTAACCTCAGATTTTTAAAATAAAAGCAACGCGTGTTGTACAAAGGAAGAGAGAACCAGGGCTACAGATTGAAATAAAATGCAGAATGAGCAGAATAAATGGGCGTGGTGAATAATGGATCGAAAGCAACTGTTTGAGGTGGAGTCTGCGTGGGTCTGATCACGATAAAGCATTGACTGAGAGCAGGGCCGTGCAAAGCAGCCTGCAGGAGTTTATTATGCAACCCCGGTTTTAGTGCCTGCAAATTCCTTGTGTGTCAGGCCGCTCGTGCTCCGCCAGCTGCTGTGCGCACTCTCTCCCCCGCCACCCCCATACCTCCAGGTACCTGGCAGCTCTGTGCAGCTTCCTGGGAATCTGCAGTCCGCACCACCTCCCCCAATCGCATATTGTGCTTCCTATGCACAGTGGGAGGTCTGCAAGTAACGCACTGCTGGAGCCGTTATGTAAATGAAGCACAGCCTGCGATTGGTGGAGGTGATGGTCAAAGCTGATCACGTTCTCGATTTTGACCGGAGCGCTATGTGGCAGCATGCCCACGGGCAAAGCTGGGCTCTATCAAACTGAAAGTGAGAATCCGGGGGTGAGCGGTTATAAACGATGGCAGCAGGAGGTACTATATGGTACTATATTTTCCATTTTCATATAAGTCGGATAGAAATTTATAATGTGGCCCTCCACTAACCCAGTTGTTTTATTTATCCTCTTTCCCCCACCTTCTTTTCTTTGATTAGATCATAAAAACCTTGGAACTCCTGCCGATTCCTAATAAAAATATGCTGGAAGAGAGCAAAATTCTCCCGATCATTCAGCGTTGGGCTCAGACGAAGACCGCCATCCCCCAGTTTAGTGAGGGAGATGGATACTCCAGCGAGAACACCTCCCGTGCGCACACACCACTCAACACCCCAATCAACACACCCGACCCTACCGCCAAGCTGAGCATCGAAACCGACGGCGAAACCCCCAAGAAACTGGTGTTCCGGAGACTGAAAATCATAAGCGAGAACAGCATGGACAGCGCAGTATCTGACGTCGCCAGCGAGGTGGAAATCAAGGAAGCGCCAGAGAAAGCCGAAGCACAACCCACAGAGGAGCTGAAGGATGCCCAGCTGCCCAAGCAGCAGGAGCCACAAGAGGAGGGGAAAGCAGAGGAGATGACACAAACGAAGTCGGTGGATCCACCAG
This sequence comes from Ascaphus truei, assembly GCF_040206685.1. Taxonomy (NCBI): domain Eukaryota; kingdom Metazoa; phylum Chordata; class Amphibia; order Anura; family Ascaphidae; genus Ascaphus; species Ascaphus truei. The sequence continues at coordinate 464,369,538 of NC_134484.1, forward strand.
CCTCCGAGGAGCAGCAGCTGCCAGAGCAGGAGCTTTCAGCGCCCAAGATGGAGCCAGACCCTCCACCAGACGTTGGCAAAGCGCAGGCAGCCGAGACTGAGGCTCCTGAAGCAGAAGCCAAGGAGAGCAACGGACCGAAAGTGGAGGAGACCTCTGCCATGGAGACACCATCGCAAGACGAGGAGGAGGGAGTGTCCGATGTGGAGAGCGAGAGAAGCCAAGAACAAGTAGACAAGATGCTAGATATGGGCGACCTGGCCATAAAGCTCCTAGAGGCCTGGAAAGATCTAAAGGTAAGAAAATGGTTAATCTCCACCAGGAACAGTGACGGCTCTTAAATGTGTTATTAGTTGATAAAAGATGCCTTCCGTATAATACAAGCTTAACACACGATACCTTGAGCCTTCAAATATCGTACATTCATATGAATATATTCCAAGCCCAAAATGCTGTACGCACTAAATACAATGTAAAAAGATCATCTTGAATTTATTCAGTGATCTGATATTGGGGGACCTTTTTAATACAGTCAGAAGTTGTATCCCAGGAAACGAGGCATCAGACCCTTTTTTTTTTCTTTTTACGTTCAATATATTGACAGTATTTTGGTCCTGCTCATTCATTGGTTCACATTGGGCACGAAGGCCAAAAAAACTCAAATGTGCTAGTACCCCTCTCTTCTCTTTTGGAACTTTGTGCGTTATTGAGCATGTTTACTAAGTGGTGCTTTGCCGTAAAATACCTTCCGGTGCTGGAAGAACCGTGGGTCCATTCACTTGAATGGGCCATGAGGAGCCTTGTAGAATAGCATTAATTTGTACGTCTATTCTCTTGCTTTCTTGGACACGTCTTCTGACCTCGTTGATAGGTACATTACATCGGAGGCACAAGTGAAAACGATCGAGTACAAGTGTTTCTGTTGTGCTGAGAGTGCAGCTTCATATAATCGCTTATTGTGCTCGGAATGTATGTAAATACATCCGACCTGTGCCGTTTTCCAATCTGGCCTCCCAAATGGGACATTGAAATGTAATAACGAGCATATTTTAATGTGATGTGAGTATTTGTGGTTGTAAGTCTGATTTAGACTGCTCCCTGGCATTCCAGTGTGGTTTGTGTGAAGAAATGTATCCAGGCATAGTGCATAGAAGTTGTGGGATAAATCAGTTTTGGTCGTGTGGGAATTGACTCCTGTTGTAGATGATGCTATTGGCACAAGAAGATAACTGTCGATATATCTTCTTTCATCCTCTCATTTAAAGGTTGTTTTGTGTTTGAATCTCGATGGCTTGAGAGGGTGTGATAAGTGGTATTGTTTCATTGTAACAGCCAATGATTGTTGCTTGCCAAAGGTGTGTTGTATGTGTAGATTCTAGATGTCATCAAAACAGCTGTAGTAGTAGTAAGCGTTCATTACTTGGAAGGGCTGAATCAGTCACATACAGAATGACACTCGTAGCCATTTACTCATACAAGTCTAAACTGGGCTATCCCGTGTGGGGTATCATTTTATTCCATGCCACTCAATATCATAATTGTAGGTAGTCGGCAAACCCAGCCTGGCTGTCTGAAAACCGTGTGTTAAGGTCTTAATTAGTGTTGTACTGAGCACCGGGTAATTACCCGGTACCCGGCGCTTTTTCAGCTACCCGGACCTGGCAGCAGGGGGCTAGGCCCGGCACCTGGTAGAAACCTGCGCTGGGTAATATCAGAGTAACTGAAAATACTTCATCACTTCCATGCAGCTGGTGACGGAAGGTGAGGAAGACCGTTGCGCCATCTGGGAGCAGCAGCAGACGTGGCGGTGGCAGCAGCAGCAGCAGAAGTCCGTGTTCAGCCGGCGGGAGCAGCAGGAACACAGCACACAGCTGATACCAGTGTGAGCCGGGGAACCACGTGACTGGAGCAGGAGCGTTTCCATTGGACAGCCGGCTCCTCCCTGGCAGTCCAATAGGAACGCTCCTGCTCCGGTCACATGGTTCCCCGATCACACTGGTATCAGCTGTGTGCTGTGTTCCTGCTGCTCCCGCCGGCTGAACACGGACTTCTGCTGCTGCCACCGCCACCAGGACCTCTGCTGCTGCTCCCAGATGGCGCCGCGGTCTTCCTCACCCTGCAGGTAAGGGGTGGCCGGGTAAAATGATTCATTTTGCCTGGGTACTGTTACCCGGTTTTCAGAATACTTGGGACCCGGTACAACACTGGTCTTAATACAATGGTTCTCAAATTTAACCATGCGTTACTTGTTTCAACTTTTTTATTATTATTATTAATATTGTAAATAATTACAATGAATGAAAACAGAATTTCCAGTCTTTTGTGTTGCAATCACAACCGATCAGATCAGTTCTATCGTAATATTATTATTATACAGTAAGAGCAGTTAAAATGTGGAACTCATTACCCATGGAGACTGTGATGGCAGATACAATAGATATGTTCAAAAAAAGGTTGGACATCTTTTTAGATAGGAAAGGTATACAGGGATATACCAAATAAGTAAACATGGGAAGGATGCTGATCCAGGGAGTAATCTGATTGCCAATTCTTGGAGTCAGGAAGGAATTTATTTTCCCCCTTATGAGATATCATTGGATGATCTGACACTGGGGTTTTTTGTTTGCCTTCCTCTGGATCAATATACTGTAAGGACAAATATAGGATGAAGTATGTCGTCTAAATTTAGCATAGGTTAAACTTGATGGACTTATGTCTTTTTTCAACTTCATCTACTATGTAACTATGTAATTTATGCAACGAGCTGTTTACGAAGGTGACCACGTGGGCGGCGCTGTTCTAGAGTGGGCAAGTTCTTTAAAGTACAGTGAGAAGCATATGGGAGCCCGCGGAAAACATAGCTGGAATTTGGAAGATTACGTTTGGTTGGTGACGTTGGTTACAGATGTGACGCCCGGTTTTGGCATACTGATGTCTTTCCTGGACAGTATGTGGAAAATACTTGGTTCTCATGCCTTTGCCGTAACCTCACACCAGTGGCCATTGTGAAAAGTTCCTGTTGCCTGCGCATTAGCCAGGGAGAATACACAGCATTTCAGAAAAATGGCGGATGATTCACAAAGACTGATTTGTGGATTTTAAAGGCCTAGAAAAGCCAGAAATCGGGGGGATAGGTGAGGGAGGAGATATGTCATTACAGAAAGTACAGCACAGCTTTTAGAGATTGGATGATGAGCCAGTCGCCATTAAGAGAACCCGATGTACTGGATTTCTCAATACAGATTTGCTGATGTCAATCAGCACGCTTCAGCTATAGAGTAACAGATGCAATAAGATCATCAAATGGTTGTCTATATTGATCAATGATGTATGCATGTCTTTATTTATATAGCGCCATTAATGTGCATAGCGTTTCGCAGCAGTAATACACGTGACAATCATATAATACATTATAATCATATAATAATACAAATAACACATGGGGAATAAGTGCTTCAGCCATAAAAGTAACATTTAGCAAAAGGAGTCTGCTCCAAAGAGCTTACAATCTGATTAATGAGCCGTCTATCTTTTTTAAGAGACCTGAAATAAAAGAGAATCTCCTAGCCAGTCAATGACAGAGCTGACCCAGTGCGCTGCTTGGCAGTCTGGCGCTAAAAGGTCTCTTGCATGGCATCATATAAATGTATTGGCAGACGCGGGCCGTTTTGCCCACCTAGTATGCTTATCTTCCCTACTTGCGCTCAAACCACAGACTTTCACTCATTGCTACTTAACCCCAAACGTAAAATATTTTTAATGTATTGACCAACACCGATCCAAGAAACTCAAGCAAGAAAAGCTACTGCTCAGACTATTAAGCAGTAATTGTTTTACCATTTTACAGCAAAATGATTTCCCGTGGCAGGAATTGAACTGCATGTACATGTATGTTGAGCTGCATGTATGTATGTATGTGCAAGGTAGATAGTGTATTAAATCTATCCACACATCGTTACATAGTTGGAGTTTTCCTCGTTGATTGTAACATCTTAAAATCATCATGTCCCGAGAAGAGGATTGTTCTTCACGACCACGGTTGATGACAGAAGCCCCCGTGGACATGAGACTTTCATGCTTCGTTTCTCGTTGAACAAATGTGTTGACGAGAAATATGTTTAGGCTTTTCTTTTACTTCTGTGCGTTTTGAGTAGTGAATTTTAATGAACATTTATATTGTACCTTTTTGTTGTTGATACTTCTGTGTCATATAGGCGCGGGACATCCCTTCTCCGTGGTCTCTTCACAAAAATACACTTGAGTAACACATACGACCTGTTTCCATGTGTGTCTCGCCGCACAGTTCGGAGCTCGTACAGCTATACTATTCGTGGGAAAGTTTAGGGTGGTTGCAGTCCGGTTATGACCAGAGGTGCCTTTGGCAGGTTCAGGTGTCAAATACTAGGGTTCAATAATCTCCATGAAGCAGGGGCCCTCAAGACTCCCCCACCAACAGTTCAGATTGTGAGGATATCTCGGCTTTAGCACAGTTGGCTCAATCAGTGGCTCAGTCCTCGACTGAGAAGCCGAGATATCCTTAAAACTTGACCTGCTGGGTGGTCTTGGGGAGTCTTGGGGACTGGAGTTGAGAACCCCTGCCATTAAGGACTTTGACGTTCATGCAAGATTCAAAAGCATCACTGCCTTGTAGACGCTTGCAATGGCAACGTTCCTGATCTCTACACCGCCATGATCTTAGTGTTCAGGTATCAGTGACGGTAATTGCATTTCACATGCACTATCCTCGCTCCATTCAAACCATCTGCAGTGCTCAGTACAACGGAGCATAACCACTGACTTCCAACCTTCTCCATTGGAATAGAGGCTAACAAAAGATTGTCTCCTGACAATTCCAGCTTGTGCCCAAGTTCCTTCCAAATACAAAAACATAAACTCTTGTTTTAGTAATGAATGCTGGTCAGACCCCATTGGGGCTGACCGTGTTCTGTGTAATAAAGTTATTAGGTTATTCTTTGGGGTGTAGGAAGATACTCTGTATAACTATAAAGCCCTGCTTGTTCTTTCCCAGAAGGTGCATGAGCCTGTCTCTTGTATTGGTGATGTTGCCAGATGGTTGCAATAACTAGTCTGCACTATATAATTGTACGAAGTGTCTCTATACACTACCAGTTGAGTGAACAGGAAATGTATGCTGGACAGTGGGTGGGCTGAGGGGGTAAACATCCCTATAGGCGTAATAAGCATGTTCTCCCCTTAGCTGCATTGTGGACTTCTGATGTTGAGCCTTGTAACTTTTGACCCCTTTCCATCTGGCTTCTCAGGGCAGCAAGGAGCTTGCTTACCTCGCCAGCTGACCATGTGCCCCCCTCCTTTTCTCAACACCACACTCACCAATGCTGAAGAAGGGAGAGAAAATAGCCAGTGCCTTCTGTGAAGAAGCAGGAAGACTGATTGGGAAGCTCGATGGTGCATGAGAATATTCTAGGTGAATAGCAGACAGAGGTGGTTAAGTGACCTACTTTTTACACACCTTTCCACAGCACTGCTGTCACGCTACGCTGGCCCTTACTGGGTCTCGCCACCATCTCTCCAACGCAAGGGATTGTGACAGAGCCAGTGGCCTGCAACATTGCGCCAGAGGACCCAATGACCCCAGTGTGCTCTGGCGAAATGCTGCTTGAACACACCAAACCGGTAATGCTACCACACACGTTCACGCCAACTCGTTCCATTCGAGTCCTTATAGTGGGTTACATTTTCGGCAAAAAGAGATTTGAGGCATTTCCTACTAACTTGCCGAAAACGTACCCCCCCACAGGACGCAAATCTGGCATGGTTTACAGGATCCAAGTATTGGCTGACGGGAAGATATCCATGCTGGAAGGAAAGAAGAATCGATGATGCATTTCATCGGAGCGATGTGGTGAGGATGGCAAATGGCAGCTCCTGGTTTGTAGGGATTCCTGTGATTTGGTGCTTTAGGCAGTGTGGGGTTATAAAAGGCAGCGCGAATCGTAGTCCTGCTTCATAGATTTGTGTTCTATGGTAGCGGTTCACAAAGATGGATCTATTGTTAGCTCTCCGGTTTTAGGAATAACCAAGGATTTTGCAAATAAGTGAGCCTAGTACACGAGCTGGATTCCTGTTGGTTATCCTATAAGTGTGGTACGGCTGGAGAACCTATTAGCGCAGCAATTCCCAAGCAGTGGTACGGGTATCGCTTGGCTGTCCCGTGAGAGCTGACAGAGTGGTATGCCACATGCTTCTGACTCCTCTTGCTGAGAGGGCGACGTGGACAGAGACTAAGAGAAAACCTCTTTAGTGTGGGATATTATGCTTGTGTTTTCTCTCATTGCTCCTACAGCGCCAGGAGTCAAAAGCATGAGTACCACTTTTGTAGCTTCTCCTAAACAGCCAACTGATACTCCATACAGCTCTTTAGTGTGGATATTATGCTTGTTTTGGGAGTTACGTTGCGTCCATTTAAGGAAACGAAGGGGAAGCGACTAGAAATCGGTAGAAGTGTTGGTTGTAGATGGTGGTAGTTTGTAGTACAGGAAATGGCGTTTCTTCCCTATCACAGAGCCCAAAAAAGGTTAGTAATAGCTTTCACAAGAACGCTTTGGGCGACCGTAATATGCAGCAGCCTTCCGGTCTTCATTTTTAGATCTGCAAAGCTATTCTACAAACCAGACACATCGTGCATATTGTCCCCATGTTGCATGAAAGAAAAACATTTGTAAGAGCGAGAACAGCAAATATCGGTCTACGTCTTAACGCGTCTATTGTTGATCCGTGAATGGGTGCGCTATGACCCGCCACCTGCCCCCCTCCTGGTCCACCAAGTTAGTCACTGCACTCCGATGATCTTCAATCTTTAAAACAGGCCCTTTCTTTATTTAGACATCAGTTAAACACCAAAACATGTTCAAAACGTTTGTTGGCTACAAATCAGGCAAACCTACCCAACTTCGGTACACAGAGGAAGAAGACTAGTGCGCGGGCTGTGTGCCGAAGCTGGGTAGGTTTCCTTGATTTTTATCTAAATATTAAAAAAAACCTGTGTTGTGTTTAACTGATGTCTAAAGAAAAGGACTGTTTTTAAAGATTGAAGATCATCGGAGGGCAGTGACTAACTTGGCGGTTTATTGTCCGTTAGCAGTGAGCAGTGTACGGAGCTGCTAGGCTTTGTCGTCTTACAACCAACGTGGTGCATGTTTGCGTTTTGAGCCTGAAAGAGAACAGCCCAGTCTTCTGCATTATATGACAACTCGGGATTGGACCGACCCCTAACCGTACACACAGTATGAATGAGCACAAGGCGCAGTAGTGAGCCTGAGCGGCGAGGACATAGACGCGAACGCTGCGGAAGGAAACAGATGGGCAGCTGGCATCTAGTTGATGACGATATCCGAGGCAGCATGGATCTAATAGATTTGATTTTGATATTTGTCTGGGTGACCTGCCTCGTAGACATGGCCCAGCGTTTATATGGCTTCGCTGTATTTCAGCAAACTGTTCACCGCAGGAAACTTGTAACTATAAAAAAAAAAATTGCCACATTTTATGGAGTTAATTTAAAAAGATCTATATTTTAGTTCTGATTTTGTATACCAAAATGTCAGCTGCTAAGTAAATCTGCTCCCTGACATCCGTTTTATCTGCTCACTTGGATTTTTCCCACCGAGACAGAACGTACTTTAGGGAGCATGGCTGCTTACTGCCTGATGCATGTTTTATTGAGCTGGGTATAAACATTGTTCGGCTGCTGACAGCTGGCAAATGATTCATATTTTTAGTTGTGGACCTTTTTTTTTATTTTTCCTGTACAGTTTAGATAAATAAGCAAGCTGCCTGGCTAGCTACCCATTTTATCTAAGTGAGAGCTGGATTGTATACTTGCAGCAGCTTATTCTTTTGGTGACGTAGCTTGCGTGTGGGACCTAGAGTTTGGGGGCAACACAGAGCTTGGTTAAATGACTGGGACGGTCCTGGCTGAGTCTATTCTTTTGAGTAATGTAGGTAGAAGTTAGGAAGCGGTCCCTCCAGTGAGCCAATGGCAATGACCTGTTGAACATTGCTCCCATCAGGGTGGGCGATGCCTTTTTGTCACACATTGGACTATTTTTGAATAATGTTTTCAAGTACGTTTTGTTAACTCCATTTTAGCGTCCCCTGATAGCGCAGGTGGGAAAACCATTTGCATTACAAACACCACCCCATTCAGAATCCCCATTGGTTTTCAAAGAAACCTAAACAGCCGTATGTTTTTGCTTGACGCAACGTTGCCCATGTAATCGGCTTTCTTGCATGTAAGCCAACACAAACAATGGCCCACATCAAACAGGGGCAAGGGAAATAGGAGTTCTCACCAAAAAGTTGTACATTTTTGGTCAACTTGCATTAAAGCTGACCAAAAATGTTCATGGTGATAACACTAACACTAGTTTCTTACCCACTGCTTGATGTATCTGTCCCAATGTACCTGTAGATTTGAGGATTGACCATCTTAGCAATATAAAGATTGTTAAAACTCACCCAATTCCAGTTATTGACTATAAATCAGCAATAGTGATTTTTGCAACCCCTCCTGCCCCCCCCCCCCCCCTATGGATATAACAGATGAAACAGGAGATGGACTAGTGGGAAATGATAGAATACCATTTAGCGGATGATAAAATCGCCGGCAGCACAAGGAGGCAAGAAATGGACATGAGCGTGACTTTGTAAACACGCGCTTTGAGTAGGGATGTTATCCGTTCCAGTACCTCAATACTGTAGCACACATTTCTAAAAAATTTGCTATTTGCACTTTTATATTTATTCTCACTGGGAATTCCTCTAATAACGTGTGTGTGTGTGTCCGCCCGCCTCTTGCGATTGCGCTTGCGCAACTACTGTATGACCAGGGTGTGACACTTCCGTTGTGCCTTTTTTTTTACCATCAACGAAATTTGTCCCATCAAAATTCACATTTAAAAAGCCAGAGGTCCATTATGACCATAGACTGCTTAATAAATCTGGGCCGTGATTTTCTCCGGCACAGGGAATCCAGTATATTGAATTGAGCCCTCGTAGAGCACTGTGAGGTTAAAAAGCATCAGTTGCCGGCACCAGAGAGGTCAGCGGTAATAAATGGCAGTGTGCACCATAGTATAGTAATAGAGAGAAAGGTGCACTCGCGAGCCTACCAGAACACCTCATCACCAAGTCAGGTGCCATCAGTGCGTGAAGACATTCCCTCAGGCGAGACACAAACCGGCACTCCAGAGGACTTCTCAAAATCAGAAAATAGCCTTTAATGTGGAAGGATCGATGTTTCAAGCTTTAATGTGAGTTGCGGATGGAAACGTCGATCCTTCCACATTAGATGCTATTTCTTTTTGAGAAGTCCCCCGGGGTGCCGTTTTGTCCCTCGTCAGAGGGAATTTCTTAAAGTACTATCAAAATATACACATGGCTGGAAACCTCCACACGTCCTCTCGTGTGAGACCAGTAGGAAGTCAGGCGGCCCGTGGCAAAGTCTATATTCCCATTATATTTCAGTGACGTTTGACTTGTCGTGTAGTGGCTCTGGTTCTTGTGCCCGTCGGGAGGCCGCACACTTGGTATGACGCTGTGTGTCGATCATAGCGGGAGCTCCCAAATTTGCGTCCCACAATGCCTTTCAGTGGTGGATGCTTCCATCGTGATTGACAATTTTACCACCCACTCTGTATGGACACATTGTGCGATTTGGCACCTTGAATCAGCGTGCGGTCCCTTAACCGGCTCAAGGACCAACGACACTGCCCGGCATAGGTTAAACTTGATTTAAAAAAAAAAAAATTGTCCCTTCTGGCTGCATGGTGGACAGAAGCCATAGCATGGGTCTTAATCCTTTGGGGGTGGGGAACAGGGTCTGTGTGGACTTGATGGAGATGTCAGAAGTGGGTGTTTGTCTTGACATAATACTGCTGTAGTGAAGTGTTCGGTGTATCGTACATTTCCACGTGAAAGCAACACTTCATCTTGTGTTACTGGTTTCAAGGAGACCTTGCGTCATGAAACATTTACATTTCGTGATGTAGCGCGGCCCAATCTGAAACGTGACGAGGCAGTAAAAATGCCAACGGAGTTTCCTGAGTGGGACGTATAGCGGCTATAAAGATGCTAAAATACGTTCCTGTGCTGGTTTACTTCTTTTACACGTTACCGGTCAATACTCATTAATGAACTATTGGGGATACAGAGTACTTAATTTTATGTGGGGCTACAAGGAACCCAGTAAACCAATACTCCATTGGCTCAAATATGGTGGTGGCCTGTCGGTCCCTAATATGTTGAGATATTATATGGCATCTCAATTAGGTCAAACGCAAACATAACTAACACGATGGTATATTATTCAAGTCCTCCACTATTTAATGCTGCTTTGAAGGACTGTCTATAGAACCGTTGTGGCAATAAAATTTTTTTTAAAAAAAGGGGGTGGGGGAACAAAAAAGCACAACAGAGATAAGTGCAATATAAACCAATGAATAATATCAAGTACAATTGCGCAACAAGTGTAATACGGGTACTCTGTACCCACTCCGGACAATGTGGATACTCCGCTAGTCTTCAATCGGTCAGAGTACTTTCTCTGCTCCTTTCCGCTGGTGTTCTTACTACCGCGTCGGCAGCATAGGAGTCCGGATTGGTTCTCAGACCTAGTGGTACGGTGTCATCTGAGGTCAATTCCCAAAGCGTCTTTTGCCTGTCACTAACGTTTGGCTTCCTCTGGGGTTCTCCTGACCGCCTGAAGACTTGCCGAGTATCCAGGTTGTGTGGCGTGGGTACAGTGTACCTGTATTGCACCCGTTGTGTAATTGTACTTGGAGAGTGAGTTGATTCCCTGCTCCCCTCCTCCCTCCCATTACCTTTTTAGTAAACGATGTTCTGCCAAGTTCTTCTTGTGTTTCTTTGTGAGGAATGATGCAGCATGAAGATATTTCCAGCCAGCCTGCCCATCTCCCTCTGGAACCTCCCATGAAAGGACTGTTGTGGGTGCTTATGTCATTTTGAGCACGTTGTTCACCAGAGCAGTTTTGTTGTTTTCATTTGTTATTACAGTATTCACTTGTTTATATTGCACTTCACTGGTTTGCATCTCAGTTAGGTCCCTACCTTCAGGTTAAAAAAAGTGGGTTAATATACCATAGAAATCTAGCATTCGTCCTCCAATGGGGCTTCAGACTTTTCCGTGGCTTCCTAAGAAGCGGAGACCTTCGGCAGTATAAGATAAACCTGATCCTCAATCGCAGGCCACGTACACTTCTAAACAGAGTAAAACCTTTCTAGATTTCCCTCCCCTCGCTCACCTCTCATGTTCAACAACCCCACTTCTACCCTTTTCAATAGCCCAGTTTTTTGAGGGTGCGGGGTTTTAGCACGGTTGGCATCTACTGCTTTGATAAAAATCGATCTAAATAATGTTTTCATCTTCTTAAGTAAAAAAAAAAATGCCTAATGCAGAGTTTGGGTTACCTTCAACTAAGACACTTTACCCAATCGAACTTGCCGAAGGGGTCCAATACTATGTTCGAATACTTTTGCTTTATTGGGCTACTAGAGATGTCACCTTGTTAATATACCAAGAGTTATCTCCAACTGATTAAAGACCATTCTATGGTCCGGCGCGGAAGAACTTATAAAATAATTTACTGTTGGTATTTCACATACTTTACAGTATCTTCCCTGCTTCTAGTAACCCCTGTTAAAGAAATGGTGGCCAGATCGGTCACATCTTCTGTTCTGACGTATATCTATTCCTAAAGATCCCTGGGTATCCCGACCATCCCAGACACTCATAGACATAGACACACACGCAAACGAATCTCTCATTTATTTGTAGCGCACCAATGTCTTATCACTCCGAATAGGAAGTCACCTATCCCTCGTAGCCTAATTCATCCGAAAAGCAAAATGTGGAAAGTCATTTGCCTTTTCTATGTTGAGGAAACCCTCACAAATGTAATAGAACCTGGGCACAACGGTTCAACGTTATTACTTACTCCGAATAAACGATTTCACCAACTCTGCTAAAATGAATAGGCTTTGAAAGAAATTTAAAAATGCCAGCAGAAAATAGGTGCGCTGGGAGAATTGGGCGAGTTATGGAACCTCTATGTGAGAGAAGGTGGGTGGTGGTGGGAGAGTAATAGTGTCCGTGTAGTACTAAATGAAAATCGTTTTGTAATGGGTGGAATTTGAAATAAATGCACTGTAACTCTGTGCCACCGTCAATCTTATTTGTCGCAGATACAGTACTTTTTATTTTATTTTCCTTGGTGTTTTATGATTGAAAGCGAATTGCTATTTATTATCTATTTTGTTTTGTTTTCTTGATGAGGCATTTGCCCGCCACCTGACGACCCGATGTTGATTTAATTGTAGCGATCACGTGGTCGCAGTCAGGCCCCCCCCCAAAAGTGTGAACGGAAGTGGTGGATGCTTCACTTCTGTTCCAGTCACGCGTGAAACTACTAAAGCGGTGAACACGATCTGTGGCAAAGTGTTCAGATTTCTGCTCAATAATATCCGATGGTTCAGCTGATGGGTCTACTACTGAAGTAACGAGCTGTTATCTCCGCGGAATTTGAGTCGAGCTTGGCAAATTAGGCTGGCATTGTGGGCATATAAAATGCCTTTTAGGCGCTGGGGCTGACGAGTTTGCTTCAAAGATCGGTGCAGTTTATGTATTTGCCTCTTGACATTTTTGATGCAATGGACCTAGTAGAGCCGATTTGTTAAAGCTGCAGAAATACATACAGTTAGGTGGGGAGCAGGCAATGCGAGTCCCTTGAGAGCTGTACTGGTAAAATGAGCTTGGATGGTAATGCATTTGGGGAATGTTGCCTCTGGTAATTGTGATCCCAGCAAAGCCAAGGAACTTGGAAGAGTTTTCGTTTAATCACTCTGGGCTTTTTTTGGCGTTGGATAGACGTTTTGAGTCGGATATACTTTGCATGTTAAGGAAACAAAAGATAGACTGGAAGACTGCCCAGGTGCAATGGGAATGATGTTGTGGTGACTTTCATGAAAGGTGTGTTTCTAAAGAAGTACAAATGACCAGAGTAGAACAGGCACACCAGGGGTTAGGAGCAGACCGGAAGCAAACATTGAAGGATGGAACTCGACGTCTGAATGGCCGGTTCATGGGGGCACTAGTAGTCATCCTGCAGAAGCTGTAGAGGTTTTTCATGCATTCATTTGGCCAAAGGAAATGTAGAATGATTTGGGGTGTCTGAAATATCCACCCTTGTGACACCTGTTACACACACTGACCGAGTGGTACAAATGTAAAGTGTGTGTGTGTGTGTGTGTGTGTGTGTGTGTGTGTGTGTGTGTGTGTTCATGAACTAGCTGTGAAAGGTCTGGTGGACAAAGTCAAGTTGATGGGTTTCCTCTCTTGGGAAGGCTGCTTTGCCAGTCACAGCAGCAAGTTGTGACTGGTATCCGTCAAATTTACTGAATGAACGTCATATTTTGGTCTTCGTTGCTTTCATTTATCTTATGACGACCGTTAACTTAAATGTACCGTTCCTTCCACAATTTAAATTCTACAAAGGCGAAAGATAGATGGTACTTTAGTGCCAAATAACCAGATATACTTCCAGACAAACTCTGTATGCGCTCTCAGAAAGGCTAGAGAAGTCAAAGTACTCGCTGCAAGGCAACTTGTAACTATACTGATCTTTGGCATACGCACGCACGCAGATATGTACATATACACACGCACATATATACATATATATACATATACACACACACACACATTTAAATATACATATATATGCATACACACGCCATTTCCCAGAATCCCTTGCTGCAGTGGAAGCACTACTGTATGCTGGGCGATAATGGTCAAAGGCAGGGTTGCAGACCATGTCTAAGACATGCAAATGAGCATACAGTAATATTGTGTGTGTGTGTGTGTGTGTGTGTACACACGCATGCATACATACATACATATACACATGCATACAAGTACACCTGAAGGGAGGAGCACAGGTATTATCTGTGTTTTCCATAGATGGATATATACTGTTTATCAGGGTGGGAATGAGATTGTGTATTAAAGTGTAGACCAGTAATTTATGCTCTTGTGTATAACTTGCAGTGGACTAGGGCCTTTTTTTATTTCCTTGACTGGTGAATGTTGGTGATGGTTTTTCAGCTCAGATGGATCTCTGTGTACCTGGCTTAGGCTTTCCTTGGCAACAGACACTATTTATGGCCTCGCGCCAACCTTGTATTTGAATCTGTGTTAAGGTATTATATAAAGGTTCCTACCCTTTCCAATGGTCCCTTCGCTGTATTCCATCATATGGAAACCGTACCAGCACATAGGGAGGTAAATAAAAACCGCTATGTATTATACACAAACAGATCCTGTGATTATATATCTACATATCTACAGTATATCAAAAGAAAAAAAGAAGCGCTGGCTCCAAAGCGTAACTCTGTGAGACAGTCGCTGTATCTATATCACCTAATCTAATTTCTGTATTTCTCTACGGCGCCATTTTGTCCTATTTGTTTTACACAATGTATTGATTATATAGGAACTCCTATTTTTAGTTTTTGTTTTCTATTACCACCTTTTTTTTTTTTAAAGCAAAAATCTTGTTTAAAGGGATTTTTGTTTTTTGGGGAATGCCATATATGCAAAAGAAAAAAATAATCATTTTAAATCAATGTAATTGCCTTCCTTAAAAAAATAAATGCCGGTTTGATTTAATTACGTTGTAATTGGTATGTATGCTCATTGGTACAAAGCGTCGGACACATTCAACAGGGGAGCGAGTCAGAGCCCTGCTCTCAATTCACATGGTGGCTGGGGGAGGAGAGAGTGCTGTCTGTCTGTCTGTCTGAGCATGTCACAGATACACACCGACACACTGACACAGCCACCGGGGGAGGGAGTAGACCTGTTTTGGCCGAAATTTTAAAAAAATGGAAATGGTTCCGCCCTGGTTGCAATCATATTTCAAAAAAACAAAAAAAACAAATTGTGCTTTAAACTTATAGAAGTTTTCAGCAAATAAGCCTATGGGGGTGTATTCTAGAAGCTGCAAGATCGGCAATCCATGTGGTCTGACACTGAAGCCCCATCGAAGTCCGAACGCACGGTCCCGACCATCTTGGAGCTTCTAGAATATGCCCCCAAGTCTTTAAAATGGCAAATGGTTAGCAGTGCAGAGCTGCAGTGCACTGGCGAGGCATGACTTTCTGACACCGAAGAAATGTATGCTACAGAACAGAGGTGGCCAGCGCGCGTCCTCACGGGACACCAACAGGACAGGTTCAGGATATCCCTGCATCAGCACAGGTGGCTCAATCGATCCCTGCTTTGACTGAGCTACTGAATACCAGTCCTGTTGGTGGCCCTTGAGGACTGGAGTTGGCCTCTCCAGGTATAGAAACGTGCTGTTCTACAAATTTTGCAGAGAAAATGCAGTATTTTCTGTGGTACCTAAACCAAAAAGTGCTCGTGGCAAAAAATGTACAATAAAATGTGCTAATAAACCCAGCGATGCATAGAACTGAATTACACAAAATACTGTTGCTCCATATTGTAAGATCTTCAGGTCTGCAGACTCGTGGTTTTCCTCCTATGAAATCTTTAAAGATGCATGAATACTAAAGACCATGGCAGGCGTATCGCGGAAAATACTGCGTTTTCTCTGCAAAATAGTTTTTTGTTCGTACATTCTCTCTTTTTTTATTTTTTGCTGTGTTATTGTTATTTTCTTCATATTTTTTCCCCCGCTGAATCTTTGGGCATAAAGGTTTCTGTGGCATCACAGTCGAACGATGGAAATACATTTTCATCCCGCTGCTTAAACGATATGATTTAAATTTTTGGGATGTGGGGCTTTAGGGCGATCCCTCCCTTGCGTAGTCTCTCTTGGATAAGCAAGTCTAACTGTACTGCCATTCTGACTGTGCCTTCTCCTCTTTGCAGGAGGTGTATCGAATTCCTAAGAAAAGTCAAGCCGAGAAGGAGAACAGTATGTATTTAGTGTTTCATTTGGTGACCCTACAACAGTTGGGTCCAGTTTCGGTTATAGAATGTTTTATTGAAGTGAGTACAGCTCAACCCCGTTATAATGCGATCCGTTACAACGCGAATCCGCTTATAACGCGATGCCCGCGTGGCTCCCAATTTTCGTATTTAGGAATACTTTACAACACAATTATTGGTGTCTTATATACTTTATTGTACAAAGCATACAATTGTACATTATTTCTAACGCGATCCGCTTATAACGTGTTCTGATTCTTTGGACCCCAACAACAGCGTTATAAGGGGATTGAGCTTCCCCCCCTCTTCACCCCACATTAAAGAGGCACCCTTTCCAAAGACACTGAGAAAACAAGAGGAATGCAGGGTGTCATAAATTATTCACCCCATTATAAGCCTTAATAAATAAATGTATTATTGGAGCTATCTTAAATCGGTCATTAATAACACAAAGTGGTTCACAAGAAGTTGAAACTTGGCACCATCGCGCAAGGCATGCTCCTTAATGTTTGGAACA
The DNA here is from genome assembly GCF_040206685.1 of Ascaphus truei. Classification (NCBI taxonomy): domain Eukaryota; kingdom Metazoa; phylum Chordata; class Amphibia; order Anura; family Ascaphidae; genus Ascaphus; species Ascaphus truei. The sequence continues at coordinate 464,386,064 of NC_134484.1, forward strand.
AAATGGTCGCCTTGATGTTCTGCGTACCACTAGTGGGGCTCACGTGGAAGTTGGCAGAATTCTGGTTCGCTGAAGTATTGAACGAACTGTGTGGTAGTCTACTTGATTAAAACCAACCTTTCTTGAGTTGTGTTATTAATTGCCGAAACCCGTTGTAAGATGGCTCCTAAAATAACGAAATTATTAAGGCTTGTAATGGGGTGACTAATTTATGGACACCCTGTATGTTCCCCTCCGTCTGCACAGGGAAGTGTCCATCCTCCATTCTAGCTTCTTATCCCGTCACATCAAAGCGACTGAGGTCCCTTTTAAAGGTGGGCAAGGTCTGAACCAGGGGGCTCGTAGCTGTTCTTGGGCGGTGTGCGCCTGCTTATATCATTGCTGTTGCTCGAGCAATTATTCGCTGATCCTCACCTTTAAGATAATGTAAATACATCGTGCATACGCAAGTGCTAAAAGTACCATTTTGATGCCCTTTTAAATACAAAATTGCTACAATATGGCACCGTCCTCCTGTAAATTAGTGCTCCTTTTCTTTTTGGGAAAACGAGGTTAGCTCTGTCCTACAGAATACCTGTGCCTCCAATCTCGAGGTACAGCCCGAAGAGTGCGACGATAGTTTAAATGTCCTGGTAACGCAGCGTACCCAGCCCACGCCTGCCTTGCACCTCTGTCCCCTGAAACCGTTATCTTGCCAATCTGGCTGTTAACATTTCCAGCTCAGTAAGTTTCCTTCCCAGGTTGAGATCATAAACCGTTTGGTTCTCCTTTTTTTGTTTTGCACATAGTATTTTTTTTTTTTTAAAAATGCGTGTCAGCAGCTCTTGGAAATGGCATTTGGCTGTTAAAAACCCTCTCCATAGTACAGTAAAAATAAATGCCTGCTTTACTAAAATGCCACAAACTCCTGGTTTCTTGCACCTGGACCGATGCATACTACAGAAGGTCACGTTTGGGAAGTGACCTACTTTGGTTGCATCTGGCAGCAAAAGGGGTTTACTTCGGTCCCGGAAGGGATGGTAACATTTATTGATTATGCTGGGCATTTTCATGTTTTTGTTGTCACTGGGATGGGAGTGTGAGGGGTGTTGGACTGCACCTCATATCCAGCTCTCTGTTAGACGTTTGGAGCCATGCAGAATGTATACTTCTGTTCCACAGATGCAGACCAAGATTGCGTTCGTGCTTAAGTGCATAAAAATATCTTTGCGCTCATTCAAAGAGATTCCCTACGGCTCTGCTCGCTGAAGTGGCACCCCACAATGCTTTGCATGGAACTGTGGGGTGTGACTTCGGAGAGCAGAGCGGTGACTCCACAATGGTTCTGTGCAAGTGGTCTTTCCAGTGCTAGACCCTCCCGTGTCGCAAGCAGAGCTGGCCGTATAATACCATGCTCGTCTTGGAATAAAAATTCTCCTTGGTTAGAGTATTGTTACTCCATAGAGAGAACCTGGCACCGCCTCTGCTTGGATAGCAAGCTCTGTGGGGCAGTGACTGACTTGTGCTCAGCATAAAGTCCGACCCTTTCTCCTTCCGCAGACGACCGCTGGAGAGACTCTTCAGGTTTCGGCTACCTGACGCCTAACCCCAAGACTCCGAGTCAAGGACGGGAGCGAGAATCGGAGAGGCTGAGCCAGAGGAAGCGCAGGCAGTCGCCTTCCCCACCGTCATTCGCTTACGAACGGGGATCAAAGCGGGGGGAGGACAGGTGAGGTGGCAAACAGTCAGAGAAAGACCTGAATCCTCTGGGTGGGGGAGTCCCAAGTGTAACTGTCCAAGTTAGAAGCGCGCTCTTTACATTGATTTTCGTATCTGAGGATTATGATTGGCAACAGTATTGTAAATAAATTATAACGGAGGGCAAATGCCCACTGGTTTAGGTTGGTAGTAATATGTTCGCCCTGCACATTTATTTTGTATTTAATTTCTTTGCCGTGCAGTAGGTTCTGTTTTCACTTATCCATTTTTGTTATTCCCCTGTTATCAATGGTTAGAAAAATGGGAGTTTTTTATTTCAACAAATTTGCCCAATACAGAAATTCAAATGGCTACTAAGCTCAGGGATGTCGCTGTAGAATAAAGAGCCTTATCGGAGCCACTCTGCCGCTAAAACAGCCCTGTGCGGCCTCGTGGTTTCAGTGCAGGCTTTAGGCATTTCTGCATAAAATATATATATAATTTGTTATATTTTATTTATTTTTCTAAAAAACAGTTTGGTACTCCCTCCAGACATAGACTGGGGCAATGAGATTAGCATTAAAACTAAAGGAAACAGGTTTTTGAGGGTATTAAAGACACTTACATGACCCAAATTATTGATGAATTAACCAGGAGCGAGGCAATACTGAATGTGGTCATATCAAACAATGCAGAAGTAATAAATATTCGAGTCGGGGGAATGTTTGGGAAACCGTGATCATAACATGGTCTCATTTGAAATAAATGATCCAAAAACAGATTACTTGGGTTCATCAAAGACTTTACATTTTAGAAAGGTAGGTTTTAATAAACTGAGGACTAATCTACAAGTAATACAATGGGATGATGTTTTTGCAGGGAAAGATGTAGAAGATAAATGGGCAGTCTTTAAAACATTGTTAGAAAAGCACACTTATCAGTGTATACCCTTGGGTAATAAGTATAAAAGAAATAAGTCAAAACCAATGTGGCTAAATAAACAGGTAGGGGAGGAAATGGAAAAGAAGAGGCAGGCGTTTAGATTCTTTAAGGCAGAAGGGACAGAGACATCGTATCAGAATTATAAGGAATGTAACAAAAATTGCAAAAGGGCAATCAAATTAGCAAAAATGGAAAATGATTAGAGGATTGCAGTAGAAAGTAAGAACACCCCTAAAATGTTCTTGAAGTACCTTAACAAAAAGATTAGAAAGAGAATGTAGGACCCTTTCAGTGTGAGATGGGTAGGCAGATTATTGGAGATAAGGAAAAAGCAAAGGTATTAAACACATTCTTTGCTTCAGTATTTACCAGGAAGGAATCAATGTAAGGTTATACATTTGGGAAACAAGAATTAACAGGCTGGGGCAAAATCAGGTCAATTCATGATGGAGAAGTATTTAGGAGTGCTTGTTAGGTAGTAGCTGCAAAGGCAAACAAGATTTTATATTGCATTATAATGGGCAATGGATGGAAGGGAAGTAAACATAATTATGCCCCTTTACAAAGCATTAGTAAGACCACACCCTGACTATGGAGTACTGTTTTGGGCACCACTCCATAGAAAAGACATTATGGAACTAGAAAACATGCAAAGAACAGCCACCAAATTAATAATGGGGATGGACAATCTAACTTATGAGGAGAGGCTAGCTACAATAGATTTTTTTACATTAGGAAAGAGGTGTCTAAGAGGGGATATAATAACTATATACAAATATATTTGGGGACAATATAAGGAACAAAAGAACTATTTATCCCACAAGCGGTACAAACGACACAGGGGCATCCCTTAAGGCTGGAGGAAAGGAGATTTCACCAGCAACATAGGAAAAGGTTCTTTATAGTAAGGGCAGTTACAGTGTGGAATTCTTTATCCATGCAGACTGTGATGGCAGATACAATAGATATCTTTAAAGAAAAGGTTTGACATCTTTTTAGAAAGGAAATGTATACAGGGATATACCAAATAAGTAGCCATGGGAAGGACGTTATCCAGAGAGTAATTCATTATTTGGAGTCAGAAAGGAATTTATTTTTCCCCTTGTGAGATATGATTATATGATATATCACAGGGGTTTTGTGTTTGCCTTCCTCTGGATCAACATACTGTAAATACAGATATAGGATTAAGTATTTGTCTTCTAAATTTAGCATAGGTGGACATATGTCTCTTTTTCAACCTCATCTACTATGTAACTTTTGGGTGTGTGCCGCAGACAAAATGGAGCCCTGATTTAGACGCCTGTCTTCTCTCAGCAGGTATGACACTCCTGTCTCCTCCCAGAAGAAAGGTCGTCTCCAGGACCGCAACAAGCTCTCCACAGAGGAGCGTAGGAAGCTGTTCGAGCAAGAGGTGGCTCAGCGGGAAGCCCAGAAGCAGCAGCAACAGCAACAACTACAGCAGCAGCAGCAGCAGCAACAACAACTACAGCAGCAGCAGCAACAGCAACAGCAACAACAACTACAGCAGCAGCAACAACAACAACAACAACTACAACAGCAGCAGCAACAACTGCAGCAGCAGCAGCAGATGCAGAACCTTGGCATTACATCCCCCATCCCTTACGAGTCCTTGCCCTACGGTGCACAGCTTCCCCCACCCTTCATTACCTACCCCCAAGGTTACCCCCACCAGAACTTTATTCTTGATCCCACAAACCCGAATGCCGGGAAGGTGCTATTACCCACTCCACCCTTGGACCCCATGCTCTCCCCTAACAGCTACGACCCCACCCAGGGGATGGTGGTGAATCCAGCCATGGTGACCCAACAGCCGGTCCCTGTGGTCCAACATGTAGCGGCTCCCATGGACGTTTCGACGCCGCAGTACGTAACCCAGGGTGAGGCCCTGATCCCTCAGGAACCCAGCGTGGCCGTACTTCCTGTGCCCGGCCCACCGGCCCAAAGTTACGCGCTCTGGGACTCAAACCAACAAGCGATGGCCGTGCAGCAGCAATCCCAGCCGCAGTATTCACCGGTCCCGTCGCAGGCGGCCATCTACTACCAAGGGCAAGCGTGCCAGGCGGTTTACGGTGTGGGGGCAGCTTACACTCAATCGGCACAGCCCATTGTACAGGTAATGGTTCGCAAAAACGCGTTGTTTCCTTGTGTGGTAATCCTATTGGTGCTGTGTGATAGGGAAGGAAAGGCGCGAACTCTACTAGTGTTCACTTGTAATATACAGTGAATAAAATTCAAATCAAGTGATACATAAACATAATTCAGTGAAAACGTGATAAATAAAGTGAATAAATGAATTAAAAACCCCTGCTCAAACCAAGCTGATAGGGACTGGTTCCACTAGTCCCCCAATTCGTAGAAATCCGTTTGCAATCCAGGGGGAGCATATAAGGGAGATAAAACAAAATACAATCTAAGTGTAGACAGTTTGATAAAATATGGGTCAATTCAGTGATGTGTCTTGGCTCGTATGTGTAGCCTACTCACAAGATGCAGATCAAAAACGGGCAATAAAGCACACAGTGGTCTTTGCGGGAAGGACTTCTATTCCAATGAGTAGTGGAGACCTCCAATCTCAGCAAAGCAGCGGTGTATATAGAAGAGAAAAGATTTCCATAGTGCAGACCAATCATACAAAACGTAACTTTTATGGGGTTTTAAAATTGAACACTTACAATAAAAACCTTTAAATAATGCATATATCACAATGCTGTGACAGAAGAGAGTTTGCTGTTGACTTCTGGCTCACCCATCACCTCCGGTCTGTGGACGCTCAGGAATCCTGAGGAAGCCACGCACCGTATTGTCGAAACGCGTAGAGTGGTAGCCGCCCAGAGGAGGAGAGAAGCAGTGTCAGAGATTTACAGACCCACAACCGGAAGTGACGGATCGCGGCCAACCGGAACTGACATATCGGAGCTAACCGGAGGGGACAGGACAGCACGCCTTAGAGGGAGCTCCTGGGACAGAACAGAGCGGCGTCCAACTCAAGGACCGGAGCTGACGGGACCAGTACACCCCACAGGGATCTCAGGAGGTGGAGAGTCCAGCGTAGCAGCGTCCCACGCAGTGTCCACAGACCGGAGGTGGTGGGTGAGCCAGAAGTCAACAGCAAACTCTCTTCTGTCACAGCATTGTGATATATGCATTATTTAAAGGTTTTTATTGTAAGTGTTCAATTTTAAAACCCCATAAAAGTTACGTTTTGTATGATTGGTCTGCACTATGGAAATCTTTTTTCTTCTATATACACCGCTGCTTTGCTGAGATTGGAGGTCTCCACTACTCATTGGAATAGAAGTCCTTCCCGCAAAGACCACTGTGTGCTTTATTGCCCGTTTTTGATCTGCATCTTGTGAGTAGGCTACACATACGAGCCAAGACACATCACTGAATTGACCCGTAGGTTATCAAACTGTCTACACTTAGATTGTATTTTGTTTTATCTCCCTTATATGCTCCCCCTGGATTGCAAACGGTAATCCTATTGGTGCTAGATGGAAGCGACATGGTTATGTTCACGTAACATATGCAGTGCCAGTGGGGAAAATTGGTTTTGGGCCCCACGTGAACTGAAGGCGTGGAGGAAGGGTGCATCATTCTTAAAATGCTTTCTATACATAACTATACCATCAAATAATGGCTATTTACATGGGAGTGAGTGTTATAGTATTGTAGCATCGTTGGCCGGTGGCACGGATATACTCACCGATGCACAAACCGTACAAACCCTCTCGGTAAAACACACAAGCACTGATGCACATACACACGCGCACTGATACACATAGCCGAAACATAAACACGCAACCGTGATGTACACCGCTTTTTACCTATGCAAAATATACAACGTATATTGAATAAGGACTTACGTCTGGCCCTTGAAGACTGGAGTTGGCATGTCCTGGTATAGGATGACCCCGTGCATATCATACATCAGACTGGAGTTGGCATGTCCTGGTATAGGATGACCCCGTGCATATCATACATCAGACTGGAGTTGGCATGTCCTGGTATAGGATGACCCCGTGCATATCATACATCAGACTGGAGTTGGCATGTCCTGGTATAGGATGACGCCGTGCATATCATACATCAGACTGGAGTTGGCATGCCCTGGTATAGGGTGAGCCCTTTACATATCATACACCAGACTGGAGTTGGCATGTCCTGGTATAGGATGACCCCGTGCATATCATACACCAGACTGGAGTTGGCATGCCCTGGTATAGGATGACCCCGTGCATATCATACACCAGACTGGAGTTGGCATGCCCTGGTATAGGGTGACCCCGTGCATATCATACATCAGACTGGAGTTGGCATGTCCTGGTATAGGATGACCCCGTGCATATCATACATCAGACTGGAGTTGGCATGCCCTGGTATAGGATGACCCCGTGCATATCATACATCAGACTGGAGTTGGCATGCCCTGGTATATGATGACCCCGTGCATATCATACACCAGACTGGAGAGTGTGTTTCCTTTGGCAGAGTTATGCGCCTCCGAGCTTGCAGTATATACCAGGCCAGCAGATCTACGCAGCTCACCCACAGGGGGTCGTAGTGCAGCAGGGTCCCACCGTGACAGCCATCGTTGCTCCAGGACCGCCTCAGGGACTGCAACAGGTAGGTTACCATCCTGTTATGCAGCAGGGCTTCAGCTTGTAGCCTGCAGAGCATGTGCTAGGGTTAATCTCATAACCGCTGGTCAAACAGAGGGCAGTTTTTCATGCCCGTAAGCAGTGAAAAAATTCCGTTTGCCAATGTTCTAAATGAAAAATGTTTAAACTTACAATCACATTACAGTTCTCTTCTGGTCTTCTTACTCCTAAAAATGTTCTCTGTTTCAGCCCCTTGGGATATCTAGCAGGAGACCACTGGGTTTAGCACAGCTCCCCTCCACCCCCCCTACACAGTCCTATTAACCAGTGACAGAAGGCAGCTGGGCCCAGCTGGGGTGGGTGGTTCTGCATAGTATGAACAGTTCTTGACCACATTGCCGTCACCGTGGTCGTGCATTGCGCAGTCTGTGGGGTGCAACTTCTCTCGCAGCCGAGCTGGTCTTGAAGCAGCGTAGGCTCATTGCAGTTGGAGATGGCGTGTAATTGTCAGCATGGGGAGTTCCTGGACGTAGTTGTACAAAAGCTGTGCAGAGCTCGCTCATTTCTGCTACAGGTGCACTTGTGAGGTTTCCAGCGCTAATGCGTAACCAAAACTCTCCGGTTGGGCTTGTAACCCCTTGAGTGCTGCCCGATGTAGGCGCTACTGTGGTTATGCATCATGTAACCGGTACGTCCGTCGGGGGGGGGGGAGGCGGAGTTCGTAAGGTCACAGAGGGGTGCCATCTTGAAAGGAGGATTTCCGTCTTTAAATATTGAGTCGGGGAGTGCATCCCGGAGATCCCAGAATTCCCTTGTCTGTTTCCCCTGTAGCTTATTAATCTCTGGTTGACAGTAGCTGTTGGGGGGGGGGTGGAGGGGGGAGTTTTAGGTCGTGCGTCGCTTGGAGCGAGTTATCCTCACCTGAACGTTAAAATGCAGAGGACTCCTCGTTCAATTCCATAAAATCCCACAATTGATCTTGGCTGCAGTGTTTTCCCCCATGAACATGCATTCTTCCTGCTGCTGGGGCCGTAGCCTTCGTGAAGGCCCTATAACGTGTTATAACATCGGAGATGGGGGAACAGCACTAAAATAAACGTAATTTTAGACTTTTTTTTTTTTAGGGCCGCGCTGAATAAAGGAAGATGCATGATTCTTGTTGTTACCATTAGATGTTTGTTGTCGTTTCCAGCCCTTCTATACTGCTGAGGCGGAAGGGTGCGGGACGTAATGTGGACATTGTCTACGTGTGACATTCAGTGCAGATGTGACCAGGCCAGAGTTCAGGCAACCGCAGGATGCCAATGTTGGCTTAGCGGCTCACCGCGGCCTTTCCCCCCGCGCGGCTTTGGATTTACTGAAGCTTTTTTCGCAGGCATGGTACCATTGCTACGTCCGTTGGATGGGGGTAGTGGGATTGTAGAAGCAGCAGGTGCAAAATTTTGGAGATCAACAAAAAAAATAAAGATTAATGCAGATCTCGTGATGGCGCAGAGAAGAGGAGATCTAGTAATTGTATCAGTCCTGGAGAACGGTTGGTTCCTTCGCTGGCATTAATACCTTTAGTGGTGAAGACCCACATACATGTAGATTCATACCGAAATCGTGGCAATGATCTGTTGGTGGCTTGGAAAAAAGGTGATTAGTGCCTACGAAAATCCAGCGCTTAAGTAAAGAGTTGTGGTAGAAAAGGTATTTTATCCTTTCCCAGTTGGTATTCTAGGTCCATCAGATCATTTTGTGACCACTATATGGAGTTTCTTGTTGGTACCAAAAAATTGCAGGGTCCAGAACGTTTTCCCTAAGTTCCCCCATAAATCTAGGCCTTGTTCTAATAGCCTTATCTCCGTCGTGTTTACTCCTCCTTGCTGATGAAAGTATCACTGTTTTGTCTGGGTTGTACCGGATTGGTCAGCCAATCACAGCGCCGACAAACTCATTTGTACAATTTTTGAGCGGAGCAAAAAAAAAAGTCAAACAAATGAATAACACAAAAACAGCTAACGCAGCACAGAAACATAAAGTGCGCTAGATTAGGGTGGTGAGAATACTGAATCCAAGAGGGACACAGAGCAGAGCCCCCCCCCCACCCTGTTTTAGGCTGCGAATATACAGCTGAACTGCAGGGCGCGCGCATCTGTGACGTCGCAGTTCAACATGTGTACAAGCACATGCTAATGCGCCAAAAGAAAACAAGCGCAGACGCAAATGGTGAAGTAAGTTCAAATCAATTAAAATATATTAAAAGGTATGATATCTGCGTACATCAGTGACGACAAAAGTAGGCATATCGTGCACTTAGGTTAACATGTTACCCGGCACCACCAGACGCACAGGAACCGTAGAAGCTCTGCAATCGCCGTGTCACCAAGATGGGTGAGGTAACGCTGATCGTCCGTCGATTTAGGCCGTCACTGGCTGGCTTAGTCTGGCTCTACAAAGTCTGCAAGAACGTCTTTGCACTGTGCCCGCCGTAAGGCAATCCTTGCCGCAAAGTGGATTGATGACGTCACAGGAAAGTTCGGAGCAAGTCTCTCTACACCTCAAGAAGGGTATATGGCAGAGATATAACCGTAGGGGCTAGATTCTAAATATATCCAACGCACGTTTCCTAGCATAAGCTACTTCATCAGCAAGTCGCGAATTGGCCGCAAAACTACGTGGACTTTCCGGAGAGACGAGCCTGACGGCGGTTCCAGCGGGCACGGTGCAAATACGTTCTTGCAGACTTCGTAGAGCCAGACTAAGCCAGCCAGTGACGGCCTAAATCGACAGACGGTCAGCGTTACCTCACCCATCTTGGTGACTCGGCGGTTGCTGCGGTTCCTGTGCGTCTGGTGGTGCCGGGTAACATGTTAACCTAAGTGCACGATATGCCTACTTTTGTCTTCACTGATGTACGCAGATATCATACCTTTTAATATATATTAATTGATTTGAACTTACTTCACCATTTGCGTCTGCGCTTGTTTTCTTTTGTTTCAGTTCTAGGAGTGATTTCTCACTCCTATATCCACAGCTGCAGACCTTATACCTTCCAAGGTTGTGTTATATTCATATCACTTAGGTGTATATGGGTTATATTCCCTTATTGCAATAGAGGGTTTCTTTGCGCACTTAAAATTAGTTTTTTTACATGCTACTGCGCGCCTGGCTGCAGATTGTAATCTGTTTTTTTACTGGATGGCCGCGTCACGTAAAAACGCTCGAACTGTCGCCCGCATTGCTGTAGCAAGCGGGGAGACTAGTCGCATTTGGTGTAGCCAGTTTTCACGTAGGTATCAAAGATGTTTTTGCGCCTTGTCGCTATGGGCGACACCACGGGCATTTTTGTGTATAATCGCATCCTCCGTGGATTCAGCGTGGGGGTACTCTGCTGGATACGGAGGCGCACCAGCGCCCGGAACAGCAGCACAATGTGTACCGGCACCGCCCCTTCCAACCCCTGCTTCCTGGGCTTGTAAATGGCTGGCTTAGCCAATGCCAGGAGCAGGGCGGCTAGGAGGTCCCCCCGGCTTAATACTGTCCCGGGAAGGAGAAGCCGGTAAGATTGCCGGCCATCCTTGCACTTCCATGTGTTATTTACCAAACCCGAGGGCACCGCCTTCATTATTTCCGACCTGACACTTCACTTTCCTGTGTAGTTTAAACCAGGATTGATTTCTTTCTGTGTTTAGGAATATAAATGCCGTGTAAACCTAAAACGAGGTCCCAATAGCTTTCCTGCCATGTCTAACCAGTTTGAACATGTTTTTAAATTAAACCCAGTACCATTGGTTGGGTTTGTTAGGTACTTCCACCAGCGCTCGTATAAATGTATTCTCTGTAGGGTCACAGTTACAGGAACACACTGTACTAAAAAACCCTTTATCCATGTCCTTTAAGTCCCAGTCCTGCCACAAGGCGGTGCCATATTGTCCATTTTAACAGTGCACTCACAATGGCGGTTCTCTTTCCTTTTATCTCCAAATTAAAGTTGACTGAGGGGACCTATATATTGAGTTATATATAATTATTTAATGCTGCTGGATCACTTTATAAATGGCAGCCATTTCTATTTATAGAGGGAATAGGGGTGTGTGACAACATCCTTCTGTAGCAGAGTTAAGCATATGGCTGTGCAATCACAGGATGTAGGAATAGCAGAGACCATGTATGTGGCTGTGCTGTAGTTGTTGGGAGCATTGCAGACTGGACCACTGACCGTATAAAGGACATATCTTGGCATGGTCCCAGTGCCTTGAAAGACTAGATTTCCTCCACAAATACAGCTTGGAGAGGGGGGGAGATCATTTAAACAAGGTACAGGAGGGAAGCCTATTTTATAGAAGTGTTTGTACAGGAGGTCAGGGTATGAAGCTGGTCTGTAAGAGGCTCAGGAAATACGAGGACCTACTTCTTAACGCAAAGGGTGGTGGATTAGCGGAATTGCCTCCCAACAGAGGTGCTAGGGGCCAATACAGCAAGAGACTTCAAACATGTTTGGGAATAGACATAACTATAAATCCTAAATATAAAAGAGAGCGCAGGATCAAGTCGGGGCTGAGGTTTCGCAACGGAGAGGAACATGGATCTACTGGGCCAAGAGGTTCTGATCTTCCACCATCATGGTTCCTCCCTTTTGTAATGGTGAAATCCTTCTATCATTTCATCTTTTATATATTGATCAGATACAGCATCCTGGCGTTCTTTGTTTCGATTTTTAAAGCAACAGTTCAAGCCGTTGGTTTTATTTTTTCCCCCCTTTAATATGTGCATCAATACAATCATAAGTAATTGGCTAAATTGACGATCGATACATTCTCCTGTGATCGATCGGCGAAGATTTGGCTCGGGGGGGGAGTTCATTAAATGGCTGCAGAGTATTTACTCAGTATCTGTGACTTTGTAAATGGGTTCTATAGAAACAAAAAAGGCTTGTTACTTTATAATACATAAAAAATGCCATTCAGAGTTGTTTTTTTTTAAAAAAATGCTAGAAGTATTTTCTCATAGTACAGAACGGATTTATTTAAAAAAAAAATCGTAGGATATTGCTTTGTCTGCAGCTTTAAGACTTATGTTTTCAAAAGCATAGGAAATGGACTGTATTTCGAGGGACTGCACTTTTCTAGGTGACTTTGTAGCTGCAGTAAAAACGTCTGCAGGTTTCTCTTCTCGCGCTTGGACTGCCAGCTCGCTGGGCAGCAACCTTTTGAGATTTATATTTTGATGCGCAGCGATAATTCAAATGGCACGGTAACAAATAGTGATACAGAGGTATGCAGAGGCACTCCCAATGCCAATAAGAGTACAAGGAAGGAGAGGAAGAAACTTGGTGCTAGCTAACCCATCAATGCCTTTCTGTTCCAGATAGAGGCCTGTAGTAAGTAGCATGGTGTAGAGGAAAGATGGAGGCACACGAGTTGCTATACAAAAATGTTATGGTTTACTGCAAGAGTGGCCAACCCCACTTCTCAGGGGCCACAAATAGGTCAGGTTTTAAGGATATCAATGTTCAAGCTAAGCCACCTGTGCCGAAGCAGGAATATCCTTAAAACCTGAATGTGTTGGTGGCCCTTGAGGACTGGAGTTGGCCACCCCTGGTTTACTGCAAAGTGGTAGGCAGAACTAAAGTAACGTTTCGGGGACACAGCCCCTTCCTCAGACCAAAGCCACCTGTGTCAAGCCTGGATGCAGTCCCTTTCTCTCCAAATCTCCTATTACACACAAGGGGGGGGGGGGGGGGGGGCGGACTAGCGGTCTGTACACTGCACTACAGTACTTGTTGCATACAGCTCCAGCTCTGAGATGAATATTACAGTTGGGATCAGTGTTTATTTGCATCTTGTGAAAGTGTATACCTCCACGTTGGTGCAGTCCTCTTCTAAACTTCCACAGATCTTTCTAAATGTGCGAGTTCCTCTGAAATCCTCTGAGCTCTCATTCATTTTGCGTCCGAGTGCAAGTAGAGTCTCGTGTTGCAGTCACGTCATTGTGTCTCTCCTTCGTACAGCCCGAGATGGGATTGGCCGCAAACAACATTTTGGATCTCCCGCCTCCATCCCCTCCAAAGCCCAAGACCATCGTTCTTCCTCCTAGCTGGAAGACTGCCCGGGACCCAGAGGGCAAAATCTACTATTACCATGTAATAACGAGGTGGGTGCGGCTGTCTTCTCCATAGAGCTTGTTGTGGAACCGTGAACTCTCGTGGTCACCTGTGATCAATCTTCTGGCCCATGTTTAGCTGTGCAATGCTAGAAGACCTCTTGTGGTATAAGAAGACACGTTACCTTCTATTACCATTAGTTGAAGTGAATGGGCCGTGTCTTGTGGCATTGCACTGCTCAATAACATGGCCCTTTAGATTGGCCCTTCTCCAAATTCGATGAGCAGACTGGGAATACAGAACAAGCATCCTGTATCTTTAACTGCTCTCTATTTGGCTGCTGACATGGAATTGAGAGAGGAAACACTTACCCAATATTTCAAAACACAAGTGGGTTTTGACATTGCATTTTTATTGTACTGATAATTACATGTGTAGGAGAGCTAATTACATGGATAGTTTTCGTCAGTTTGTTTCTGAGACCATCATAATGAATCCTGCTAGCCACGAGCTTCCTGTTGTCTGGATGGTTGTTTGTACAGTTTGCCGGTGAGCTTGGTACCACAGAAGACGTTTGGTACATGTGTAAATAGAACTGCACTTTTAAAGCACTGTGCATTAATGCTTGTTGAATATGTGTTTAGATGTACAAAAGGCAGGCTATCAACATGGCTAACCAACCCAACTAGCCATTCGTCCTTTTAGTCAGGTGCTCACGAGGACATGGTGGTGATTGTACCGGTGCAACGTTTTACTCTTGATAAAGCTCCCGGCTAGGGCTGAAATATTTATGCACTAATAAATCACCATCTGTTATGTCTGCATTTTCTGCATCTTACCACAACTATACGATTATCACCCTATCTTTGTGAATTTCCTACCTAAAGAGCTAATTATAACTTCATCGAGCGCTTTTCTCCCAAGCGCGTCACTATGACAGTATAGTGCGCGGTACGCAGCACATAAGATTATTACAGACACAGTCCCTGCTCAGATTGCCCAGGTGATCTTACAATATGTTTTTGGTGCCTGAGGCACAGGGGAGATAAAGTGACTCGCCCAAGGTCACAGGGAGTCGACACCTGGTTCCTCTTCAAACTCAGTGTCATTGCTTAGAGAGTCAGTATCTTTACTCACTGAGCCAGTCCTCCAGCTACAGATATGGCTAATTATTACGCTCTGGACGAGTCCTTCCGTATGGCTTATTCTGCATCGCCCGGCGCCCCCATTACTGCCGGCTGCTGAACTCATTCTGTTTCTGGGGTCCAATTCTATGGAGAATGTTCTGCTCGAGATTTGTTTATGCCCCTAACTGACGTCTTTATCCCCCGTCTCCAGGCAGACACAGTGGGATCCTCCATCCTGGGACAGCCCGGGTGATGACATGGGTAGCCTGGAACATGAGTCAGAGATGGACCTCGGGACCCCAACGTATGATGAGAACCCAATGAAGGTGAGTTTTTACCTCCCATTACAGGACATCGGTGACTGCTTTTGCTGATAGAGGGGCCAGATATGTCAGTGCATGGGCAGTCCTGCTGGCAGCACATGGGTTCACTTTGTTTTGAATGCCTGGCTTTTTCCTGGTTTAAAAGAGAGAAAAAAAAGTCAGATTAATGGTATCGCATTTGGCACACTTGACCCCTCTTTTAGTGCTGAATGCCTTTAAAAGTTCCCTTTAAAAATGACCTATTGTGAAAGTTAGCTCAGTGTGATGTACAAGAATTACCAACCTTATTTTATATTTTTCCAGCAGTCATTACCTTTACATATAAAAAAACGGGTGCTTACCTTTGGAATATTGATTCAGGGTGCAATACAATACCTATTAAAAACCAATAAATGTGGTCTTTCACAGTGGAGTCTGTAAATCCCAGTGAATCCCTCTGCTCAACCCCAGAGAGGGGTATCCAAACCCTTAATGTACATAGAAACAAAGGAAAATAGGGGGATAAATATATATAATATAATATATATAATTAAAAAAAGGCCCACGGCCTGCAGTAGAGTGAGCAGGCCCGCGGCCTGCAGTAGAGTGAGCAGGCCCGCGGCCTGCAGTAGAGTGAGCAGGCCCGCGGCCTGCAGTAGAGTGAGCAGGCCCGCGGCCTGCAGTAGAGTGAGCAGGCCCGCGGCCTGCAGTAGAGTGAGCAGGCCCGCGGCCTGCAGTAGAGTGAGCAGGCCCGCGGCCTGCAGTAGAGTGAGCAGGCCCGCGGCCTGCAGTAGAGTGAGCAGGCCCGCGGCCTGCAGTAGAGTGAGCAGGCCCGCGGCCTGCAGTAGAGTGAGCAGGCCCGCGGCCTGCAGTAGAGTGAGCAGGCCCGCGGCCTGCAGTAGAGTGAGCAGGCCCGCGGCCTGCAGTAGAGTGAGCAGGCCCGCGGCCTGCAGTAGAGTGAGCAGGCCCGCGGCCTGCAGTAGAGTGAGCAGGCCCGCGGCCTGCAGTAGAGTGAGCAGGCCCGCGGCCTGCAGTAGAGTGAGCAGGCCCGCGGCCTGCAGTAGAGTGAGCAGGCCCGCGGCCTGCAGTAGAGTGAGCAGGCCCGCGGCCTGCAGTAGAGTGAGCAGGCCCGCGGCCTGCAGTAGAGTGAGAAGGCCCGCGGCCTGCAGTAGAGTGAGCAGGCCCGCGGCCTGCAGTAGAGTGAGCAGGCCCCCGGCCTGCAGTAGAGTGAGCAGGCCCCCGGCCTGCAGTAGAGTGAGCAGGCCCCCGGCCTGCAGTAGAGTGAGCAGGCCCCCGGCCTGCAGTAGAGTGAGCAGGCCCCCGGCCTGCAGTAGAGTGAGCAGGCCCCCGGCCTGCAGTAGAGTGAGCAGGCCCCCGGCCTGCAGTAGAGTGAGCAGGCCCCCGGCCTGCAGTAGAGTGAGCAGGCCCGCGGCCTGCAGTAGAGTGAGCAGGCCCGCGGCCTGCAGTAGAGTGAGCAGGCCCGCGGCCTGCAGTAGAGTGAGCAGGCCCGCGGCCTGCAGTAGAGTGAGCAGGCCCGCGGCCTGCAGTAGAGTGAGCAGGCCCGCGGCCTGCAGTAGAGTGAGCAGGCCCGCGGCCTGCAGTAGAGTGAGCAGGCCCGCGGCCTGCAGTAGAGTGAGCAGGCCCGCGGCCTGCAGTAGAGTGTTCACACTTTTTGTTCTCACTTGCTCCACCTCACCAGGTACAGTAGGCCCCCGGCCTGCAGTAGAGTGAGCAGGCCCCCGGCCTGCAGTAGAGTGAGCAGGCCCCCGGCCTGCAGTAGAGTGAGCAGGCCCCCGGCCTGCAGTAGAGTGAGCAGGCCCCCGGCCTGCAGTAGAGTGAGCAGGCCCCCGGCCTGCAGTAGAGTGAGCAGGCCCCCGGCCTGCAGTAGAGTGAGCAGGCCCCCGGCCTGCAGTAGAGTGAGCAGGCCCCCGGCCTGCAGTAGAGTGAGCAGGCCCCCGGCCTGCAGTAGAGTGAGCAGGCCCCCGGCCTGCAGTAGAGTGAGCAGGCCCCCGGCCTGCAGTAGAGTGAGCAGGCCCGCGGCCTGCAGTAGAGTGAGCAGGCCCGCGGCCTGCAGTAGAGTGAGCAGGCCCGCGGCCTGCAGTAGAGTGTTCACACTTTTTGTTCTCACTTGCTCCACCTCACCAGGTACAGTAGCACAGAGCTGTTTTCCATGCAGACGTCAAAGGGGCCTTGCCAGAGAGGTTGAAGTCTAATGATGCCACTAAGAGGGACTTAATGGCCATGTTCGGTTTGGTGGCTCATTTGTTAGGCATAAAATACGTTGTTTAAAAATCTGTGAGCAGTGGAAAAAACTAGAGGTAAAAAACAGAGACCGTATTGTAGAATATGGTGAAAAATCTGGAAAGAAAGATAGCCGTGCAAGGTGAACTACTATCCTGTGTACCGAAACTGTTTGTAGGGGACAGCAACCTATAAACTATCTAAAACCAGATAAGGGAAAGTGAATGAAACATGTAACTACTGCAAATACAAATATAGGATAAGTATCTGTCTACATTTAGCATAGGTTGAACTTAATGGACATATGTCTTTTCAACCTCATCAACTGGCGTAGCGATGTCGTATTACTGTGTGACGATTGAGGTGGCAGGTTATAGCAGTAACAATGTTTTAACGTAGACTAGGTCATTTAATTGCGGGAGTTCCAGCGTAGCTTTGTCACATCTTCTCCCTAGACGTGGCTGGGGGGAGAGAGAGGGGGGGAGGTGGGGTGTGTGTGTGTAACGTCCGTACCTTTAAACTAGGTGACACTGCTTCCAATCCTGGTGTCCTCCCCTTGTTACTTTGGGCACGTCCCTTTATCGCCGTGTGCTTCAGACCGCCGGACATTTCTAGGTGGCAAGTTTTCTTTAGGGCAGGGAATCATGATGTCCTCCAACTCTAGGTACAGTTATTATTATTAAATCGTTTGAGCGTTTCCCCCCCCCCCCCCCAGAAAAGTAAAAACAGATTTGTTTCCGTACCCAGAAGAAATGATACGTGTTCACTTCTCCTGGGCTGCGTTTCCTTTTTGGTTTCTCTTCTGTTGACCTAAGAGAGCTTGCGATGTTGCAGCAGATGTCTGTTCTTCTCGGAAGTCCTCACCGCCACAAGCCGGCTTTGAGTAGCTGCCAATGCGAAGCTAGCGTGAAGCTGCAGACATACCTAGAAATCCGCCCAATAACCGAAGCAGAAGGACCCTAGCTTGACCCAACCTTGACTTCCAAAGCATTTTCATCTCCAGCATCTCCCAGCAGTTGTGCAGTAGACACAAGCTCCTGATATTTTCATGATGCTAGGAGGGCGGAAGCCGTTTTTTTCCGGTTCCCACCGAGTGTCATTACTTCTGCCTGTGAATCACTACATGTGCCGCAAAGGACTGGAATGTTCTTTGTCCTTGGAAGTTGGGTTTGTCTCTTCTTTGGAGAAGCTCCCCTGTATTTAGATTTCTCTAGGGCAGGGGTGGCCAACTCCAGTCATCAATGGCCACCAACAGGTCAGGTTTTCAGGATATCCCTGCTTCAGCACACATGGCTCAATCAGTGGCTCAGTCAAAGACTGCAGTCCCTGTGCTGAAGCAGGGATATCCTGAAAACCTGACGTGCTGGTGACCCTTGGACTGGAGCTGACAACTCCTGCTCTGGGGGTATCTCTGTTTTTCAGACACCTGGCATTCATCGCCTAGAGAAACTCCCACACCAGCTGCAATAGACTCTGTTTGCACCATCTGTCCCCTTCCACACCTCGTGTCTCTACACCTCCCCCCCACCTCACCTTTGTGAATCCCTTCCACCACTAATATATATATATCTCTATATCCCCATCCACTGATAATTAAGGGATTGAAGGAAAATCCCAGCTGATCAGCGCATCTGAACCTTGGTATTTTTAGCTCTGGAGACCTCCCCCCCCCCCCTGATTCCTGAGATTCTTACTGGTGAATATACCGGCACTTTGGTTCCCTCCAGGGGAAACAAAATGGCAGTTTAAATCTCCAATGTCGCCCAATCCGTTACGACTTCCTGTTTGCCCTGCCCGAAACCATGAAGTCATTCTGGCACCTCTTCCCGTAAATACTTAAGTAGCTGGGGGTCCCTGGGCTGAAAACGGCACGGTTCTGCCCTGGATGACCCCCGCTTCCCATCCTGCTAAAGGGAATGGTTGGATTTCTGCTTTAACGTCACTAATTGTACAGCTATGTGTATTATATCATGCATATTTCCGTACAGTACATTGCAGCAAAGGGGTTAAACCCTCCTTTGGGGGAACGGCTTCTGCTTTGAGCTCCGGACCTGTATACACCGCACTTTCTGCCGGTGCCAAAGCACGTCAACCCGAGCACCTCATATATCACTTGAATTACAGGGCCGGCCACAGCACGAGCATGTAATCGGAGGAGGCCATAGGGTGCCGCAGAGACTGCTGTTCTAACTGTGGGTGCCAGATAGTGAATCAACTGCCGGCCTGTGGGAAGTGAGGTCTGGGAGCGAGACCCAGCTGACGTCTTCATTGGCTCCCAGCGTCCATCCGAAGTGCTGGCCACTCGCCTCCTCAAACATGTTCCCTAGGCGGGAAGGAGAAGCGCCTCTTTATTTGCTTTTGATTACTAAGTGCATGACCCTTCGTCATTGGTAGTTCTAAAGTGAGAGGCCTTCCTGTTAGGCCATGGTTTAAAGGTGCGGTTCCACTAGAGGTCACAGGGGCAGGGAGAGCCTTCCGAAATTACTGTACATCTTGGTGAATGATGCCTGGAAAATCGACCTTTATTTTTTGCTCCACTTCTCTTTTTCTTATTTTTTTACGTTTTTATTTAATGAGGACAATGAGGTCTATTGCTTTTTTGTTGTATTTGTTTTTTACCCCAATTATAAGCAGATGTTTCCACAGATGACATATCCTAGCCGAAATCCATGTAAAAGAAAATATATATTTTAAGAGGATTTTCCAGAGGTCTATATAGAAATCATAATACACATACATTGTATAAAATCGGCAAGCTTGCAGATGAGAGGAGAGTCCACAGTGGAGCTCAGATTTCCAGTATTTAGTAGATCTCCGATCCTAATGAGACGATCCTTTAAAAGGCGCAACCCTCCCTCCCCCCCGATGTGGTCAAAAGTGAGACATGGCCCACATTTGGTGGTCATGTCCGGAGATCCAGAGGTTCTGGACCAAGATCCAGACACTTATCTACGAGATCACTGGAATCCCGCTTCCATGGTGCTGAGCAAACCCATTGATGACCTCCCCCCACCAATGTCCCTGGCTGATCAGGGCCGTGCTGACAGCTGCCAGATGCTCTATAGCGGCAGCCTGGAAACAGATTAAGGCCCCCTCGAGAACCACGGTAGTGAGAAGGGTTAATGAGGTCATGACTATGGAGAAGCTTACGGCCATGCTCCAAAAGAAAATGCCCCAGTTCTGGAACACATGGGACCCTTGGATCGAGAGATAAACCCCCAAAAATTTAAAGCACCTAGGTCTACTAGCCCCCCCAAACAATCGGAGAGCAACACGGGGACACCTCCCCTCTTTTCCCCCCCCTCCCATGTTTGTCTCCTCCCCACCCCACCCCCCTCCTCTCCCCTTTACTCTTTCTCCTACTGAAAACGGAAAACTGTTATTGGTCCTTCTCTGAAAGTAATGAGAGGAAATGTTGTGGGCCCACGACACTACTGTATGTATACTTATCTATGACAGTGACCAATAAAAAAATTGTTACAAAAAAAAAGGCGCCCCCCTCCCCAAAAGATCGAATATACTGCCCATAGGAGGCTATGTATCATGGGAGGACATCAATGGGAAGCATATTTGATCAATATTCAGCATTTCTGAGGGGCTGGGCGATTTTGTGATGCATTTCAGGCCTGCGTTATAAAGTCTAATACAGTATATTTTAAAAGATTGCAGATATTGCTTTGGTTTTTACAATAAGTTGATGATCAATTAAATTGTAGTGAATCAGTCCGAATTAGTCTTTGCTTTGGACCAGCAGTTTTCAGCTTTCTAAGAACTACGCAACCCTACGCAAAAATGTATTTCGACTCCACTGAACCTCTTGGCTATCTTGTGTAGCTAGCAATATTATTACTCGAGTAAGGCTGCGCCTATAGTGCCGGCAACACAACGTCGCGTCAAAACAAATGCATTGCCGCCGTCGTGTGCGCTTATAGTAAGCACGACGCGACGGCTTGGTCGCCATCGATGGAAGTCATCTCAATTATATTTTTCCAGCGACAGCAGCCTGACGTCGCCATCGCCTGTACTATAAGCGTAGCCTAAGGCAGCGGTGCGCAAAGTCCCTGCACCCCCCCCCCCACCTACTCTCCTCAGTCGCTTCCCCCTCCCCCCACTCGCCACTAATGTTGCTTCAAATGACGCTGCGGGGGGCATGTCACGTGACCCGCAGTGTCATTTGACGTCACGTCTCTATCAACGTACGTCATTTGACGCCGCGTTGTCATAGAGATGTGACTGGAGCCGGGTAAGTAAGTTTACAGCGGCCTGCACTCAACGCGTGGCCTCTGGAAACGCTGCGTGCCCCCCCCCCAGTTTGCACACCGCTGGCCTAAGGCATGCAGTATGTATGTTCATCCTTCAGTGCACGCGTGCACACAACACATCGCAAGAAGAAATGATCATTGTTGGACAAAGATGGTACTCCATTGGATTCCAAGACCGATTAAATGACCCAGGCGACGATCAAAAGTAAGGCCGTGCGTATAGTGCCGGCGCCGCCGCCCAAAAACAAATACGCTGCTGCCGCCGCGTGCGCTTATAGTAAGCGTGACGGGGCGACGTCGCGTCGCGGACTTTGGAAGCTGGGAATATTTGATTTTTCAAGGGCTGTTGCCTCTTGACAGCCCCTGAACAAATTAAATGCCCGGAAGCCCGCGCCGCCACCGCAAAGCGAAATATTCCTTTCGCTAGCGGGCGACAGGTGACGTCGCCGGTCGCGGGCACTATACGCGCGGCCTAAGATGGGAGGATGGAATCAGGAAATGTGTTGGAGCGACGTGGAGTAGAGAAAACCGCAGTACCTGGGAGTTCAGTGGGGAGGCTTCATCCAGCAGTGGGGAGACACGGGCCGAAGATGATTATAGAGAGATTTAAAAATATATGTTCTAGTACAGGTATACCCCGTATTAGCGTACGCATGGGACCGAAGCATGTATGTAAAGCGAAAATTTACTTAAAGTGAAGCACTAACTTTTTCCCACTTATCGACGCATGTATTGTACTGCAATTGTCATATACGTGCATAACTGATGTAAATAACGCATGTGTAACAGGCTCTATAGTCCCCCCGCTTGTGCACAGCTTCGGTACAGGTAGGGAGCCGGTATTGCTGTTCAGGACGTGACAACAGGCGCATGCGTGAGATGCAGTTTGCCTTTTGGGCGATATGTCCTTACTCGCGAGAGTACTTAAAGTGAGTGTCCTTAAACCAGGGTATGCCTGTATATATCTGCCGTTACCAAAGTGATGACGGAATACACACCAATGCTCATTTCTACACATTTCAAATGGTTATTCTGTAGCTGTAAGTAGCAACTACTGCGGTGTGTGCCGTGGCCGCCTTTTGTCCGTTGCCGTGTTGAATTTGGAAGGCTTTAAAAACTTCACATAATTATAACCATGGCTCCAACTTTTCCGTTGGTTATGAAACCTGCTGAAAAATCCAGACCCAGGCATAACTTATTTCAGCCTGCGTTTATTTTTTTAAGAGGGGAAAAGGGCAATAAAAAAAAAACAAGGTACAGAAACTTTCCCTGAAGCTGTCCCAGCCCACTTCCCTAATTAAAACGGTGCACTAATTAAAAATATATATATATATATATATATATGAATGCAGAGAAAATACTAGCAAGGGGCCTCGGTGATGCATTAAAAAAAATGAAATACATAAAGGAGGGCTTTAAGAAAACTGCCACAGTATAGCACCATATGTAACTTAAAATCATGAGCCCTAATTATAACGTGGCAAAATGTGGATTTAAGACCTAATTAAGTGATTCCATACCCTGTCTGTGGTGGGCATTTCGCCATGTACATACAAGCTAAATATTCTGCTGTTGGGTTACAGTGAAGGACAACAGACTATATATTTCTCTAGCGGGTTCCCTATAATATTCCTTGTGTAACGTCTGGCATATTGCATAGCTTGATATTGAAGTATAAGCAAGTGAACTTCTTTGTTACACACACTATTCCATTTCATCGTTTATTTACTCCATGTTAAAGCAGAAGACCCCTTGTTTGAGGAATTGATGGATTTAATACATTTATTTTGTAACTGACTTGAGCAACTCTCACTTGGAATATTGTCCTCTGGCACTTTTTGGGAGTTTAAAATGGCTGCTGGAGAGGCAGTTGGTGGCCTATGAGAATGGCAGGTTAGGAAGCCGCCCAACAAGCAAGAATGGAAAAGCCGCCTTAATAAAATGTATCTAGAATTAGCGGGTTTCCCATAGTAGGACATCCACTTAACCAACTGATTCCTCCCTTTATGGTACTTCGATAACGTCTAAAGGGCCGGCTTGCCCCAGTGTGGGCCCTCTGACATTTAATGATCACGTTTAGTGCTCCTGGTCCCCCTCGTCCCTTCTCATCATTGAGGAACTTGTCAAGACCAACTGGTCCCTGCCCAAGCAATCAATTTTTTGGGGGTATGCAACTCGTTGTCATTGGACTTCCACCAGGGAAGGGGGATAGTCCATTTCGCATTGAGCCGCCAGCGTAGAAGTTATTGCACTTCAAACTTTCATCTGGGGATGGGGAAATAATGGGCGCTTACAGGAATCTGATGACGAGACCTGCAATAGGGCGACTGAAGTCTCCTGCTGAAGAGCTTGCCAGTAGGAAACTTTTGGTAGCCATCTTGGAAAAGGACAAATTCCCTTTTAAGAAAAATATCTTCCAAATGCAGGCCTACACCAGGAGACTGAACTAAAACTGGAGGGATTGCGGCTTTCAGGAGCTGTCTGCGAGTAGGTTAACTCCATGTTAAAATGGATAAGAAGCAGAAAGTAACTCGCTGTGAGTGCTCATTTGCAGGTCGTTACCCAGAATCCCTGGTTGCAGCGGAAGCATTGCATGCGAAGAGATAACGGGGAAAGACAGGTGTGTGGAGCTGTCAGACATGCGAGTGTGTTCACGAGTGGTTTAAACATAATATCTAATTACTGCGCGTTAACCAGTGTTTCCCTGGGGCTTTGGAAGAGAGCTGGGTCAATGTGTAAAATGAAGATAATAAGGTGTTCTATTAAAGCTGTTCTCCCTAACACGGAATATACACACCGTGCCGGTAGAATTGGAAACCTTGCGAGGGGGCAGAGTGCGTCCCTCGTGATTTCGGCGCATGTGTGTGTGGAAATGCGAGGCCCTCAGCGGGTAAAATCACAGTAGAAATGGCCGGGACTCGTCCATGTCGCCTGCCCAGAGTAGGGCAGTTCAGCTGTGATCAGCAGGAGCAGCAGATCTTTTTGTGTTGCTTTTGAACATGAGGATGGCCGCGTATTTATATGTATCGTTATTCAGAGCTGTAATGTTCATCAAGGAAAACTAATTGGGACCCATTAGTTTGTTGCCCCTTTTGTTTGGGTTTTCATACTTGCTTTCTGTGGCCTTTCTTTTAGACGTGGAGCACCTCAAAGTGATGCTCCATTTCTGTTTATCAGCGAGTTCCCCCCACAAACGCACTCTCTTGAAAGTGAGCTGAATATCCAAATATCCTTGTAAACAGATTGCCAACCTTTTTTCTTTTTTCCCCCCCAAGCTTTTGTTTACATTTTTATTTTAACGTTTATTTGAGAAGGCCCAAAGCCTGCCGTAGAGTGTCCACATCACAACTCCAGTTTGAGGCTGTGCTCCTCCCCACCAGGCAGCCCAGACCTATTTTCCAAGCAGACATCTAGGAGACTTCTCAGAGATACCGGTTTCTCCGGCGCCACTCGGGCGAGGCTCTTTGAAGCCAGTGATGCCACCGCTTTGTTTTTCTGCTCGTTTTGAATAAGTGTTGTAAGCTGGAAACAAAAACTAGGTGGGCTAATACTTAGCGCCTTGCTCTTCAATATGTTTGAAGGGGCAGTTCTCTCTTCATGGTTACTTTGTTGTTTTTAAGATGTCTTCGCTATACTGTACAGATACGGGGGAGGGTTCCCCATTGTTTTTTCATGGGAAACTCGCTCTGTGCGACCTCCCTGGACTGGCACAAATGCCATTAGACAGCGGTCGTTGCCTTGTGAAGACACACTACTGCAGGCCTTGGAACTTTTTCAAATAAACATTTAAAAATAAGGTTGGTAATCTGCGTCACGACGAGCGCACTTTCCAAAGAGCCGTATTGGTGGGCGGAGAGGAATAGCAGCTTTAACACACATACATACATACATACATACATACATACATACATACATACATACACCTTAACCTCTAAGTGCATGTGTGAGATGAATGGCAGGGGTGGTTTCTCTACCCTCTTAGTTCAGGGGGCGCAACTCTTGTCCTCAAGACCACCCAACAAATCAGGTTTTCAGGATATCCCAGCTTCAGTGCAGTGGCTCAACCAGTCCCTGCTGCAGTACAGGTGGCTCAATCAGTCCCAAGACTGAGCCAGCTGTGCTGAAGCTGGGATATCCTTATAACCTGACCTGTTGGGAGGGCTTGAGGACTGGAGTTCAGCAAACCTGTTTTTAGTTGAAACCAGAGTCCCTATAAATAGGTGGTACCACTCACCCCCACACAGGCTGATCATCTTTGGACCACTCGTGGTATCCTGCTTTTGACCACAGAGTTTATACAGAGTTGTTGGCTTCAAAGAGAGCAGCCGTGGGTAGAGTTGGGTTCCGATTGTAACACTGAGCCTCACAGCTGTCGCCCCTCGTAGACCTGATTTTACATGCAATGTGATCTCACACACCCCTTACCCCAGATTGAAAGGGGTTTCTCCACATGGCTCGTGCTTGGTGTTTCAGAGCGACTCCCCGTGATTAAATCTTCAGCCAGGATTTAGCATAGTTCCTGATCTCCTTATTGCCCCCCGTTGAGGAGAGCGAGAGAAACAGGTGGGGCCTGCCTTGCTTCCCATGCAATTAGAAGCCCTCAAGCCCCCTGCAGATTTTCTCCTGTAAATCTTCTCCGTAACATAGAGCAGCTATATACCTGCAGGAGAAGTCTGGCGTTTCCTGTGAGAGGTTACCCCGGGTATATTTCTATGGAGGATTGGATTCGTCTGTCCTGTGGATCAGGAATTTGAATGGATTCAGCAGCTGGCGCGCACTTGGGCTGCAGAAATGTCTTGTTTTTACCGCCGCTGTAGGGGTGTGCATTTTTGTGCCTTTGTCCCCCTTCGTGTTGCTGGACCCTGTAAAGGACATGTACATGCTGCCATGTACACAGAACTTCACGATACGTCCCTGTATTTAATGTGTGTGTGGATATTCTGTATAGTACAAGAGAACCAGCCATGACAAGCAAACACTGGAGATAGGGCTGAATATTAAGTACATGGTTGTTGGGGGGGGGGTGGGGCGGTTGATTACAGGGATCCTTTAATTGGTACAGTTTAGGAGTAGTCCACATGTATGTAAGTATGCCAACCAGCTGAATTTATTTACCATGGATTGATTTAAAATGGCAGTCTCAGGTGTTTAATAGGTTAAATGTAGCCGATACAGTATTTCTGTTTTTTCAAGGTGCCAGTAAGTATTTTTAGCTTTTAACCAAATGCTTGGAGTAGTCTTAAGATCTTTACCCAAGCTCCTGTTCTGAGAATGTTTTGTTCTCTTGTACAAGTAAGCAGTTTACACACAGCAACAAAAAAAAAGCGGATTAACACATTTTTTGGCCATCAAAGGCCCAAGAGATAAATGACACTGCCCTGAAGACAATGGGACCGTATTCATTTTGTTTTCAATAAGTAAAATATTTACCATAAGCGTAATTTAAATCCTTCCATGTAGAGTTCAATGCGGTAAGGAAGGGACCCGAGGTTGCCCCTGGCATTCTGAGTTAAGTGGGACCCTGGTGTCCATAAATGTAATCTCTGAACGGGATAAACAGGGTCTTGGAGGAACTTGTTCCATGTCTTCACTCTGGTCATGCATAGTGCAAGCTCTTCACAAAATATCACCGTAGCATCACACTTCACACCGAGAGACGCTCACTAAAAGGTGTACTTGCTATATTTCCTTTAAAAGGTTTCTTCTGCTATCGTTAACCTTAGCCCAGTGGTTCTCAACTCCAGTCCTCTACCTCCCCAACAGGTCAGGATATCCCTGCTTCAGCACATGTGGCTCATTGAGCCACCTGTGTTGAAGCTGGAATATCCTAAAAGCCTGACCTGTTGAGGTGGCTTGAGGACTGGAGTTGAGCCCCCCTGACTTATCCCTTTAGCGGAGACCTACAAGGTCGCGGTTAAGTCATTGAATGCCTCTCAAACCCCACTCTTGCTTTTTTTTTTTTTTTTTGCAGTCTTCCAAAAAAGCCAAGACGGCCGAAGCAGACACTTCAAGCGAGCTAGCGAAAAAGAGCAAGGAAGTGTTCCGGAAGGAGGTAAGCAAGCGGCCGGGAGTTTGATACCTGAAGAAGGACAGAGTTCTAATACCAGCTCTGTCCCGGAGAAAGATACATTCCTAAAAAATAAGGAGCACAACTTCAAATCAGAGACCTGCAAAGGTTTAGTGAGCACAGTGTTTTCTATATACACACTGTAAGTCTACTTACGTGGAAGGTCTTGGATGCTCACCTACAACGACTCTTCTATAATGGGCATAAATTAAACATCTATAAGGATCTTTTATGTTCAGGTAAAAGTCTGTGTGTCTGTGTAAGCACATCCATTGGAAGTGTGTGTTTGTGTGTGTTTGTGTGTGTTTGTGTGTGTTTGTGTGTGTGTGTGTGTGTGTGTGTGTGTGTGTGTGTGTGTGTGTGTGTGTGTGTGTGTGTGTGTGTGTGTGTGTGTTAAAACCGTAGGCGAAAAGTGTATGAAGGGTCACCAGCACAATAAGTGGACGACACACGCACACATTTTGAGTTTTTGAAAACCTAGATCTAGATTGTAATACGCTAAGACCTGTTGTTGAATTGGTTTCCTGTCTGTCTTTCTCCCACCTCCAGATGTCTCAGTTCATAGTTCAATGCCTGAACCCGTACCGAAAACCCGACTGCAAGATAGGAAGAATAAATACAACCGAGGACTTCAAGCATCTAGCACGCAAGGTACGTGTGTCTGTGATGTACTTATATAGTAGATGAGGTTGAAGAAAGACATACGTCCATCAAGTTTAACCTATGCTAAATGTAGACGACAGTTACTTTTATCCTATATCCGTACTTGCAGTATATTGATCCAGAGGAAGGCAAACACAAAAAAAACCTCAGTGTTATATCAGCCAATTATATATAAGGGGAAAAATAAATTCCTTCTTGACGGCAAATAATGCTCTGATTACTCCGTGGATCAACATCCTTCCCATGTTTACTTATTAGGTATACCCCTGTATAGCTTTCCTTTCTAAAAAGATTTCCAACCTTTTTTGAAGATATCTATTGTATCTGCCATCACAGTCTCCATGGGTAAAGAATTCCACACTGTAACTGCCCTTACTATAAAGAACCCTTTCATTTGTTGCGGGTGAAATCTCCTTTCCTCCAACAACAGGAATGACCCTTTGTCGTTTGTACCGTTCTTTTGAAAGCTCCTTGTACTGTCCCCGAATATATTTGTATATAGTTATCATATCCCCTCTTAGACACCTTTTCTAATGTAAATAAATCTAATTTAGCTAGCCTCTCCTCATAAATCAGTTTATCCATCCCCTTTATTAATTTGGTGTCTCTTCTCTGCACTTTCTCTAGTTCTATAATGTCTTTTCTATGGAGTGGTGCCCAAAATTCCCTTCCATCCATTGCCCGTTTAATGCAAGATAAGATCTTGTTTGCCTTTGCAGCTACTGCATGACTTTGGGCACTATTGCTAAGCCTGCTGTCTGCAAGCACTCCTAAATCCTTCTCCATCAGGGATTCTCTTAATGTATCCCCATTTAATTTGTAAATTGCCTGTTTATTCTTGGTTCCCAAATACATCCAAGTCCTTCTGGAGAGAAATGACGTCCTGCTCTTATTCTACAACCTTACACAATTTAATGTCATCAGCAAAGATGGAGACTTTGCTCACTCTGCTAACCTCAAGGTCATTAATAAACAGGTTAAAAAGCAAGGGTCCCAGTACCGATCCCTGAGGTACTCCACTAACATCTTTAGCCCAACCTGAAAAGGTTCCATTTATGACAACCCTCTGTTGACTATCCTCCAACCAGTTTTCAATCCAGGTGCAAATATTTTTACAGAGTTCAATTTGCTTTATTTTGTACACTAACCTCTGGTGGAACCATATCAAAAGCCTTTGCAAAATCTGAGTAGACCACATCAACTGCATTACCCTGGTCTAAATTCCTACTTACCTCCTCAAAGCAACTAATATGGTTAGTTTGGCATGATCTATCCTTCATAAATACATGCGGACTATTACTAATAATTTTGTTTTCCATTAGGTATTCCTGAATATTATCCTGTATTAATCCTTAAGGTAGATTCCCCACTATTGATGTCAGGCTTCCAGGTCTGTAATTCCCCGGTTGTGATCTAGCTCCCTTTTTAAATATAGGCCCCACATCTGCTTTACGCCAATCTTGTGGTACTGAGCCTGTGGAAATGGAGTCCTTGAATATTAAATGTAATGGTTTGGCTATTACTGAGCTTAACTCCTTGTGAACTCTTGGATGTATGCCATCGGGGCCAGGTGCCTTATTTACTTTTACTTTAATTTTATAAAGCCGCCTTTGAACTTCTTCGTCAGTTAACCAATTGTTCGTTAATATATAGGGGTTGTGGCTTCCTCCTGTGCACTATTAATGCAATTTATTCTTCCCTGGTAAATACAGAGGCAACTAATTCGTTTAATACCTCAGCTTTTCCCTTATCTCCAATAATTTGTCTGTCCATCTCCCACTGAAAGGGTCCTATATTTTGTTTTCTCATTTTTTTGTTATTAAGGTACTTAAAGAACTTTTTAGGGTTGATCTTACTATTGCAATCTTTTTTTCATTATCCATTTTTGACAATTTTAATGCCCCTTTTGCAAGTTTTCTTACATTCCTTATAATTCTGATACGATGCCTCCGTCTCTTCTGACTTCAAGAATCTAAACGCCTTCCTCTTCTTGTCGATTTCCTTCCGTACCTGTTTATTTAGCCACATTGGTTTTGACTTATTTCTTTTATACTTGTTACCCAAGTGATAAGTGTGCTTTTCTAACAATGTTTTAAAGACTGCCCATTTATCTTCTACATCTTTCCCTGCAAAAACATCATCCCAGTGTATTACTTGTAGATTTGTCCTCAGTTTATTAAAATCTGCCTTCCTAAAGTTTAAGGTCTTTGTTGAACCCAAGCAATCTGTTTTTTGATCATTTATTTCAAATAAGACCATGTTATGATCACTGTTAACAAATATTCAAGTCCGGGAACATTTGCGTATTACTTCTACATAGTATGGCATTACCAAATCCAGTATTGCCCCTCTCCTGGTGGGTTCCTCAATAATTTGGGTCATGTAGTTGTCTTTAAGCACCCCAAAAAACCTGTTTCCTTTTGTTGTAATGCTAATCTCATTGCCCCAGTCTGTCTGGATAATTAAAATCCCCCATTATGCAAACATGACCCAGTTTTGATGCCTTCTCCATTTGCAAAAGTATTTTAGCTTCCTCAATCTCACAGATATTTGATGGTTTATAGCATATCCCCACTAACATTCTCTTTGTACTTTAAGCTCCACTGCTAATTTTTATTCACAATGTGTCTACATTTTCATCATTCCCTTCATAAACATCTTCCGTTATGATAGAAGACAAGTCGAGAATGTTTATATGTTAAACCACATCTAAAACCTATTTGCTCGATCCTTCCGATAAAGAGAATAACCCTCTAAATTAACTGTCCAGTCATGAGTTTCATCCCACCATGTTTCAGTAATGCATATGATATCATACTGCTCCCTTGCAGCTATTAATTCAAGCTCCCCCATTTTATCTGTCAGGCTTCTTGCATTAGCAAGCATGCATTTAAGTTTTTTTTCAGCCTGTACTATTATCTTACCTGCTCCTTCCTTTCTGCGCCAATTGGATTTAGTCTTTAGAAGTTTTCTAGTATTATCTGTATTTAATGTGTCTCCTTGCTTGCACCCATTCTACCTCCATAACCCCTAGCTATCTCTCCATCCCTATCTATTCTATTTAGTTTATCTGTTTCATGTCCCTCTCCCCCTCTATCCTAGTTTAAAGTCTTCTCCAACCTTTTTAACATTCTCCCCCCTAGCACAGAAGATCCCTCTTCATTGAGGTGCAATCCAGCCTACCATAAAGATAGCACCTCACAGAAAAGGAGTCCCAGTGCCCTAAAAACCCCAAACTCTCCTTCCTGCACCACTTTCTTAGCCATGTATTAAGCTCCCCAATCTCTGACTGTCTCCCTGAGGTAGCGCATGGTACTGATAGTATTTCAGAAAATACTACCTTGGAGGTCCTTGCCTTAAGCTTGTGACCTAGATCCCCGAAATATTTTTTTAGGACCTTCCGTCTGTCTTTAACTTTGTCATTGGTGCCAACGTGTACCAAGACCGCCGGGTCAGTCCCAGCCCCTGCCAACAATCTGTCTACCCGATCCGCAATGTGCCAGACTCAAGACCCCAGGAGACGTCAAACTGTTCTGTTCATGCGGTTATGGCAACCGATTGCCCTATCTACCTTCCTAATAATGGTTTCTCCTACCATCACAATCTTTCTTGGTCTCTGAGTATCCCGAGTCCCCTCTGTGCTGGAGGAACTATTCCCCTGGCTGCTAGAGGATTCGGTCTCCCCCAGCCTTGCCATTTCTGGCCTGACACCCATAATATCTTCACTCAATACGACAAATCTATTGGGATGAGTCAGCTTAGATCTGGCCTGCCTCTTCTTATTGCCCCTGCTTCTCCTTCTAACTGTGTACCCAGCTACCTACCTGCTCTTCACTCACAGCGCCACCCTCTGCACCACAAGTCCCAGCCAGGGCCTGCTCAGTGAGCACTAAACTCCTTTCAAAATTGTCAATGTCCCTCAATATTGCAAGCTGCCTCTTCAGATCAGCAATCTGAGACGAAAGAGACCACCCGCTCACACCTCTCACACCCGTATGCTCCCTGGAACAGCTGCTCCAAGTGCACATACATGTGGCAAGATGTGCACCGAGTGACATTCTCAGTCCTGCTCATTCTAGAAACTATGGAGTTATAAGTACTAACAATTAACTGTACTTCTATATACTATACCTTGTTTAACCGCTTCCTTGATTTTATTCCTTGCAGTTCTAACTCCACACTTGATACAAACAGCACTTAAAATCAAACAGTAATCCAGTCCCACAGATCAGGACATCTAAGTTTAGGATTCCTTACAAGCCTCTGTTTTAAAGCTGCAGTTCAGTCTTTTTTTTTTTTTTTTTTTATTTATTTTTTTACTTCAATAGTTTCATGTGTGCAATCTCTAATTACCTAAAGAACTGTATAGCTGCAGGTCAATTCGTTCTCCATGTATTGATAGGCGAAATTTGGTGACATAATTAGAGCTGGCATATTTTTATATTCTGCCTCTGTCACTCAGTGGAAGCTCATGAATATTCATGAGCACTCCTGCACTGACATGTGCTAGAGGGAGGGCAGGGCTCACAAAGGGGTGTGCCAGAGCTTGTGACAGGACATGAAGGGGCAGTGCCTTAGCAAATGGCTGTTAAAATAGATTACAAGAAAATTGGTCTTTCAAAGTTGTTTTTTTAAAAACAGAAAATGCTAAAAGTATTTTTTCTTACTACAGAACTGATTTATTAAAAAAAACACACATGCAGGATATTGACTGAACTGCAGCTTTAAATACACACCAACCAGATGTGTTGCGTTGGCAATCACCACACCCACCGCAGGCTCAACCAGGCAGGAGAGAGAAAAGAACGTTAGCCAAAGACTATAAATTACCACACGATTTTACAATAAATTAACCCACTGTACACTCCCTAAGTCCAGCCGCCCCCTGCTCGTATACACAACACTTCCCTTCCACTTCTAACTCCACACTTGATACAAACAACGTTTGAAATTAAACAGTAATACAGTCACACAGGTCTGTCCTTTACTGTCCCTTACTGTCCGGTCTGTCCTTTATTGTCCCTGTCTGTCCTTTATTGTCCCTGTCTGTCCTTTATTGTCCCTGTCTGTCCTTTACTGTCCCTGTCTGTCCTTTACTGTCCCTGTCTGTCCTTTACTGTCCTTTACTGTCCCTGTCTGTCCCGAGAATTGGATTGCAGATGTCCTCCAGCTAAACTTATACACTGCGAACCGCAGTCTAGGATCTTGGTAACCTGTTTGCAGACACTGCCGGCCCCTGTTTGCAGACACTGCCGGCCCCTGTTTGCAGACACTGCCGGCCCCTGTTTGCAGACACTGCCGGCCCCTGTTTGCAGACACTGCCGGCCCCTGTTTGCAGACACTGCCGGCCCCTGTTTGCAGACACTGCCGGCCCCTGTTTGCAGACACTGCCGGCCCCTGTTTGCAGACACTGCCGGCCCCTGTTTACATGCAGGAACTCATTTCATTTCGATTTTATTGCAGTTTGAGTTATTGAGTTGTGAATGGCTACACTGGAAGAAAACTTATTCTACTGCACATGTTGAGATGGTTTTTTTTTTTTAACACAAACAACGTGCATAGACTAGATATGGGGTGGCCAGCTCCAGTCCTTAGTCGAAGACTGAGCCACCTGTGCTGAAGCAGGGATATCCTGCTGACCTGTTGGTGGCCCTTGAGGACTGGAGTTGCCCGCCCCAGCCGTACAGCAGCGAGTTCACCAGGGCGTTACAATATGTACACGATGCGGTTTTAATGGCAGAGTGCATCGTGGCACAGTCCCCTTACGTGTGTGTGCTTCTGTTCCTTTCCCAGCTAACGCACGGCGTCATGAACAAGGAGCTGAAATACTGCAAGAACCCGGAGGACCTGGACTGCAACGAGAACGTGAAACACAAAACCAAGGAGTACATCAAGAAGTACATGCAGAAGTTTGGCACCATTTACAAACCCAAAGAGGACGTGGACTTTGAATAGCCCCCTCTAACTCTGAAGTGAAACGCGTTCCAGGCCCCTTTCACCGGAAGCCGGATAACCCCAGCGCTGCTCGCAGGGGCCCGTGACGCCTCTGGCAGCTATGGGGTTACAATGTACAGCGAGGATTCCCCCTTCCCCCCCTTCCCCTTACCCACTAGTTTTTAATGGGGCATTTCCTTCTTTCAACCCTCATATTGACAGTGTATGAATTCTTCAATCCGCACACACACAATAAAGGTTTCCCTGCAACGTGGAACAGACGGTCAGGGCGAATGAGGAAGGGGCGAGCGGGGACCTGCTGCGGGGTAGGCTGGGAAGAGGCACAAGCATCGGTTTTCTGAACCAAGGATTTCTCGCTCTCCGCAACTCCAGTCCTCAAGGGCCACACACAGGTCAGGCTTTCAGAATATCCCTGCTTCAGCACAGGTGGCTCATCTGACACAGGGACCGATTGAGCCACTTTGTGCTGAAGCAGGGATGTCCTGAAAAACTGTCCTGTTGGTGGCCCTTGAGAACTGGAGTTGCCCGCCCTTCCTCTACTGCAATCCATCCAATTTCCTAACTGTACAGCGCAATAAATAGTTTTTTTTTATTATTATTATTATTTCTCCCTTCCCCCTGAGGATCTGTATTATATTTTAACATATATGTGAATATATTGATTATATATTTTTTGTTTTTCAACTTCCAGCTACACACAACAGGAACTCAGTTTAACAAGAGTGCTGTTATGTGCAAGGTTTAATCATGTAAATATTCCATTGCTGACAGCCCAGTGTTTAGCTCATTTTTTTCCCTCCCTCTTTCGATCTATCTCTTTCTCTTTCCCTCTCTCTGCTCTCTCTCTCCGCTCTCTCTCCTCTCTCTCGCTCTGACTCTTCCTCCCTTTTTCTCTTTCTCCCTCTTTCTTTCTCTCTTTCTCCCTCCCTCTTTCTTTCTCTCTTTCTCCCTCCCTCTTTCTTTTTCTCCCTCCCTCTTTCTTTTTATCTTTCTCCCTCCCTTTTTCTCTTTCTCCCTCCCTCTTTCTTTTTCTCTTTCTCCCTCCCTCCCTCTTTCACCCTCCCTCTCTCTTTCTCACCCTCCCTCTCTCTTTCTCCCTCCCTCTTTCTTTCTCTCTTTCTCCCTCCCTCTTTCTTTCTCTCTCTCTCCCTCCCTCTTTCTTTCTCTCTCCCTCCCCTTAGCTGTTTCCAGCAGCCTTGTGCATTGTGGGTGAGATTTGATTTTATTCCCTATTTCATTTACTTACATTTTTACAGAATTTTTTTATGTATAAAAGAAAAAAAAAGAGAATAAAATACATTTGCCTACAAAGACATGTAAAAAATGCTACAAGAGACCCTGTGATATTACTTTTTTTTTATTATTATTAATTGATTTACTATTTTGTGACTAACATTGCAAGAAGAAAAGTGTGTATCCATCAATTGAAATGTATAATAAATAATACTGCGTTCTTATCCTGCTGCACTCGTGACCACAATACTGAATACAATACTCTGTTAAATAACATGCCATGCAAATGAATGAAGCATTGAAAAACATGACTGGTAAAGTTGATCCTTCCAGAAAGCTTATGATCTAAAACCGGTGGATACCATGAGCGTTCTATAGCCACTATCACATACATTACTATCCGCCTGGAAATGCACATATAGCGTGAAGTAGCAGTGATTCTAATGCAGGGAGGTTTTAAAGATAAGACATACAGAACACCTACAAGCTCATATTAAACCCCCAAAATACCCACAACATATATATATATATATAAGCATATAAGTTTCACAGAGGAGTGCTACTGAGTATGGCAATATATATATTTAAAACCAGAGACATAACATAAAACACAGACAAAGCTCAGTGCACATCCAGAAAAACTTATATATACAGTACAGTGCCTAAATATACATGTATAAATAACTAATAAATAAAATGGTCTTTTAGTTTAACATTTTGGCCACATTGTTGTAAGCCCTTGAGCCAACTTCACGGCAGACCACGTTTCAAGGGTCCCTACACTAATATAAATTCTTAATAACCTGTGCATTGCCAGGAAGAATAATTTATAATAAATCTGTCAATATTAGTTGCAAAAGTTCTAAGTCTGATTGAAGCTTTTATTAACCTGTACATTACCAGGAAAAGCACTCTGTAATAGATTTGTCACAATCACACTGTAAGCAGGTAAGTTCCCCTGAGAGTGGGAGATGCCATGGAGTGAGCATTTAACCATTTAAATGTGGGAGGGAGGGAGCTTCAATTAGGTAGGAGGTTGCCACCCTCCAATCAGCTAAGACTAGCTGAACAAGAATTATAAAACATACAGAACACCTACAAGCTCATATTAAACCCCCTTGTAGGCAATCACACTGTAAGCAGGCAAGTTCCCCTAAAGCTCAGTGCACATCCAGAAAAAATAGCTCACTCCATGGCATCTCCCACTCTCAGGGGAACTTGCCTGCTTACAGTGTGATTGTGACAAATCTATTACAGAGTGCTTTTCCTGGTAATGTACAGGTTAATAAAAGCTTCAATCAGACTTAGAACTTTTGCAACTAATATTGACAGATTTATTATAAATCCTTCTTCCTGGCAATGCACAGGTTATTAAGAATTTATATTAGTGTAGGGACCCTTGAAACGTGGTCTGCCGTGCAGTTGGCTCAAGGGCTTACAACAATTTGGCCAAAATGTTAAACTAAAAGACCATTTTATTTATTAGTTATTTATACATGTATATTTAGGCACTGTACCGTATATAAGTTCTTTTTTGGATGTGCACTGAGCTTTGTCTGTGTTTTATGTTATGTCTCTGGTTTTAAAGATATCCCTGCTTCAGCACAGGTGGCTCAATCAGTGCCTGCTTCAGTCTTTGAGCCTCTGAGCCCACCTGTGCTGAAGCAGGGATATACTGAAAGCCTCGAGTTGGCCACCCCTGTTCTAATCAGGGTCGCCACCACTCCGGGATTTGGCCACGTATCTCTGGGCTGCGGGTTTACCTTGTAAACCTTCGGCTGGCGGCCCCCGTCATCCTCTGCGTCCTTCCGGCATCCTCTGCGTCCTTCCAGCATCCTCTGCGTCCTTCCGGCATCCTCTGTGTCCTTCCGGCATCTTCCCCTGCAACTCCTGTCAATATGACCACGCTGCGTTGTCATGTCAACGGGAGCGCCACATGATGTCAGCGTTACGTGGGCGCCCGTTACCATGACGTGACGCTGCGCCGTGACAACGTGCTGCCTTGATGCCCCATTGTCATGGCAACAGCGCCATGTGACGCAGCCAGGGGGAGATGCCGAAGACTAAGGTAAGCGCTAAATTCAAAAATGTCTCCGGGTTAGCCTTCAGTAGAAGGTGGCAACCCTGGTTCTAATGTTCTAGTGGCATTTTAAGGGTTAAGCAGCTGAAGTCTATTCAACAGTGTGTTTCTGTTCAAGTGAGCTCCCTCGCACATTATCTGGAGAAGAATGTAGGTACCGGAGGAGTCCTCTTGGAATCGGCCAGGCACACAGTCAAGCCACCTTGGTTTGTTTTTCTCCAGCCGGCATTGGAAGCTTCTTCAGGTTCATCTACTTCACAATACAGTGACTAGACTCGCCAACCTTCTTTTTATTTATTATTACCATTTAATTGTTATTTTACTGACTGCGCTCTCTCAAGGCTGGCTTTACTATTTTCATGCTAGTACCTTCCAGGACACAGGGATGGGGGGGGTTGGCAAAACACGTTAACGTGTTTTGTGTGTCTGATTCAACGTGTCGAGCCAACAGACCAGGAAATCAGGCAGCTCCAGAGTTTAACCTAAAAAGAACGTAAAAGACAAACATTGGAATTTAAAAAAAAAAAAAAAAAGGTTTTGTTCTATGGCGAACTGTGTTGGCTCGAAATAAGTGAGGTTTGGGTTTTGTGTGTTAAAAGAATGGTATTTTTATAGAAAAATGCTGACTTATCTGTTCGACTATTGATATATACAATAGCAGAAGTGCTCGCCTAGATATCTGTGAGACTGACCCCAAATTGGTGGCTCAATTTAGTTTTTTTTTAAATCTATATAGCTCAATCAGGTCTGCAAGGCTGCATCATGATTGAACGCTGCGTGCATTTTGTAAGGGATTGCTTCTTCAATTACGCATCCACTACTGCAGGAGTGGCCATTTCCCTTCCTCAAGGGCCACCAACGGGGCCGCTATTCAGAATAGCCTTCTTCAGCACAGGTGCAGTTGGTGGCCCTTGAGCCTGGCGCTGGCCACGCCTGTGATGATGCATCACTGCCTGTCTGCCGCCCGAGGGCATTGCGTTCTGTCACAAAGAAATGATCCGGCAGGCGTTCTACAAGTACTGTACCTACTATGCAGCAAGTCAGCAAACCGTGCTTATAAGAATGTGTGGGTTATGGCTTAACATGATAATTAAGGAAAATCTTTGAAGAATGGTTTATTAGTGGGTGCCCAGTGACGGGCATTGGGAGGGGGTCGGTCAGGCTGTCTATATGTATGTCTTTTAAACTTCTAATTTTGTCATATCTGCATGTTTCCTACTATAATTTGACTTCAGTCATATTTTAACGGTAAGTGCCCTGAAATTGTCCATACAAAAAACTTGAGCCTTCATGTATAGTATAGATTACTATTCTGCTCTCCTATGGGTTCAACCACATATACCTTCTAATTAGTTTTTACAACTAACTGTGTCAAAACTTTATTCAAGTACATTTAAAAAAAAGAAGCTTGTTTGGTTGGGTAGGCCTGTTGCTGTTTTATTTAGGTTCTTGCGATCTACAAATGCATTTATAAATGACTGACTACTAGCATTTTTATGTGGTTTGTGGTAAAACGGTGTAAATGACAGCTCTGTTCTGGCTCCCACTTCTTGCCCACTGGAATTAAGTTCCTAGCAACAACTCCTGTATCTGAAATCTTTCGTTTTGCTGACAGCCATGGGGCAGAGCAGGGTGTAACACTTTGTATTCACGTTGCAGTAGCCCTGGGGGAGGTGTGATACCTTTTTTATGGTCCTATAAATAGTGGGGCAATGTGGGTTCCATTTAATGTTTTCTTCCAGCTCCGTACCAAGTTGCTTGAAAATTAGATGCAAAGTCCTCAGTTGTAGCTCTCTGTTATGTGCCTGTCACACGATGATGCAGGGGGTAATCACACGACCGTTACAATCTAACACGTTCATGTACAGTACGCCACGCAACAGTTACTATCTAACATGTTCATGTACAGTACGCCACGCAACTGTTACTATCTAACACGTTCATGTACAGTACGCCACGCAACTGTTACTATCTAACATGTTCATGTACAGTACGCCACGCAACTGTTACATCTAACACGTTCATGTACAGTACGCCACGCAACTGTTACTATCTAACATGTTCATGTACAGTACGCCACGCAACTGTTACTATCTAACACGTTCATGTACAGTACGCCACGCAACTGTTACTATCTAACATGTTCATGTACAGTACGCCACGCAACTGTTACATCTAACACGTTCATGTACAGTACGCAACTGTTACTATCTAACATGTTCATGTACAGTACGCCACGCAACTGTTACTATCTAACACGTTCATGTACAGTACGCAACTGTTACTATCTAACACGTTCATGTACAGTACGCCACGCAACTGTTACTATCTAACATGTTCATGTACAGTACGCCACGCAACTGTTACTATCTAACACGTTCATGTACAGTACGCCACGCAACTGTTACTATCTAACACGTTCATGTACAGTACGCCACGCAACTGTTACTATCTAACACGTTCATGTACGCCACGCAACTGTTACATCTAACACGTTCATATACAGTACGCCACGCAACTGTTACAATCTAACACGTTCATGTACAGTACGCCACGCAACTGTTACTATCTAACACGTTCATGTACAGTACGTCACGCAACTGTTACTATCTAACACGTTCATGTACAATACGCCACGCAACTGTTACTATCTAGCATGTTCATGTACAGTACGCCACGCAACTGTTACAATCTAACACGTTCATGTACAGTATGCCACGCTACTGTTACTATCTAACATGTTCATGTACAGTACGCCACGCAACTGTTAATATCTAACACGTTCATGTACAATACGCCACGCAACTGTTACTATCTAACATGTTCATGTACAGTACGCCACGCAACTGTTACTATCTAACATGTTCATGTACAATACGCCACGCAACTGTTACTATCTAACATGTTCATGTACAGTACGCCACGCAACTGTTACTATCTAACATGTTCATGTACAATACGCCACGCTACTGTTGCTATCTAACATGTTCATGTACAGTACGCCACGCAACTGTTACTATCTAACACGTTCATGTACAGTACGCAACTGTTACTATCTAACACGTTCATGTACAGTACGCCACGCAACTGTTACTATCTAACACGTTCATGTACAGTACGCCACGCAACTGTTACATCTAACACGTTCATGTACAGTACGCCACGCAACTGTTACTACCTAACATGTTCATGTACAATACGCCACGCAACTGTTACTATCTAACATGTTCATGTACAATACGCCACGCAACTGTTACTATCTAACATGTTCATGTACAATACGCCACGCAACTGTTACTATCTAACACGTTCATGTACAGTACGCCACGCAACTGTTACTATCTAACACGTTCATGTACAGTACGCCACGCAACTGTTACTATCTAACACGTTCATGTACGCCACGCAACTGTTACTATCTAACATGTTCATGTACAGTACGCCACGCAACTGTTAATATCTAACACGTTCATGTACAATACGCCAGGCAACTGTTACTATCTAACATGTTCATGTACAGTACGCCACGCAACTGTTACTATCTAACATGTACATGTACAATACGCCACGCAACTGTTACTATCTAACATGTTCATGTACAGTACGCCACGCAACTGTTACTATCTAACATGTTCATGTACAATACGCCACGCTACTGTTGCTATCTAACATGTTCATGTACAGTACGCCACGCAACTGTTACTATCTAACACGTTCATGTACAGTACGCAACTGTTACTATCTAACATGTTCATGTACAGTACGCCACGCAACTGTTACTATCTAACACGTTCATGTACAGTACGCAACTGTTACTATCTAACACGTTCATGTACAGTACGCCACGCAACTGTTACTATCTAACATGTTCATGTACAGTACGCCACGCAACTGTTACTATCTAACACGTTCATGTACAGTACGCCACGCAACTGTTACTATCTAACATGTTCATGTACAGTACGCCACGCAACTGTTACTATCTAACACATTCATGTACAGTACGCCACGCAACTGTTACTATCTAACATGTCCATGTACAGTACGCCACGCAACTGTTACAATCTAACACGTTCATGTACAATACGCCACGCAACTGTTACTATCTAACACGTTCATGTACAATACGCCACGCAACTGTTACGATCTAACATGTTCATGTACAATACGCCACGCAACTGTTACTATCTAACACGTTCATGTACAATATGCCACGCAACTGTTACAATCTAACACGTTCATGTACAAAACGCCACGCAACTGTTACAATCTAACACGTTCATGTACAATACGCCACGCAACTGTTACTATCTAACATGTTCATGTACAATACGCCACGCAACTGTTACTATCTAACATGTTCATGTACAGTACGCCACGCAACTGTTACATCTAACACGTTCATGTACAGTACGCCACGCAACTGTTACTATCTAACATGTTCATGTACAGTACGCCACGCAACTGTTACTATCTAACACGTTCATGTACAGTACGCCACGCAACTGTTACTATCTAACATGTTCATGTACAGTACGCCACGCAACTGTTACTATCTAACATGTTCATGTACAGTACGCCACGCAACTGTTACTATCTAACATGTTCATGTACAGTACGCCACGCAACTGTTACTATCTAACATGTTCATGTACAATACGCCACGCAACTGTCACAATCTAACATGTTCATGTACAGTACGCCACGCAACTGTTCATGTACAGTACGTCATGCTACTGTTACTATCTAACACGTTCATGTACAGTACGCCACGCAACTGTTACTATCTAACATGTTCATGTACCATACGCCACGCAACTGTTACAATCTAACATGTTCATGTACAGTACGCCACGCAACTGTTACTATCTAACACATTCATGTACAGTACGCCACGCAACTGTTACTATCTAACACGTTCATGTACAGTACGCCACGCAACTGTTACTATCTAACATGTTCATGTACAGTACGCCACGCAACTGTTACTATCTAACATGTTCATGTACATTACGCCACGCAACTGTTACTATCTAACACGTTCATGTACAGTACGCAACTGTTACTATCTAACATGTTCATGTACAGTACGCCACGCAACTGTTACTATCTAACATGTTCATGTACAGTACGCCACGCAACTGTTACTATCTAACACGTTCATGTACAGTACGCCACGCAACTGTTACTATCTAACATGTTCATGTACAGTACGCCACGCAACTGTTACTATCTAACATGTTCATGTACAGTACGCCACGCAACTGTTACTATCTAACACGTTCATGTACAGTACGCCACGCAACTGTTACTATCTAACATGTTCATGTACAGTACGCCACGCAACTGTTACTATCTAACACGTTCATGTACAGTACGCCACGCAACTGTTACTATCTAACATGTTCATGTACAGTACGCCACGCAACTGTTTCTATCTAACATGTTCATGTACAGTACGCCACGCAACTGTTACTATCTAACATGTTCATGTACAGTACGCCACGCAACTGTTACTATCTAACATGTTCATGTACAATACGCCACGCAACTGTTACAATCTAACATGTTCATGTACAGTACGCCACGCAACTGTTCATGTACAGTACGTCATGCTACTGTTACTATCTAACACGTTCATGTACAGTACGCCACGCAACTGTTACTATCTAACATGTTCATGTACCATACACCACGCAACTATTACAATCTAACATGTTCATGTACAGTACGCCACGCAACTGTTACTATCTAACATGTTCATGTACAGTACGCCACGCAACTGTTACTATCTAACACATTTATGTGCAGTACGCCACGCAACTGTTACTATCTAACACGTTCATGTACAGTACGCCACGCAACTGTTACTATCTAACATGTTCATGTACAGTACGCCACGCAACTGTTACTATCTAACATGTTCATGTACAGTACGCCACGCAACTGTTCATGTACAGTACGTCATGCTACTGTTACTATCTAACACGTTCATGTACAGTACGCCACGCAACTGTTACTATCTAACATGTTCATGTACCATACGCTACGCAACTATTACAATCTAACATGTTCATGTACAGTACGCCACGCAACTGTTACTATCTAACACGTTCATGTACAGTACGCAACGCAACTGTTACTATCTAACATGTTCATGTACAGTACGCCACGCAACTGTTACTATCTAACACGTTCATGTACAGTACGCAACTGTTACTATCTAACATATTCATGTACAGTACGCCACGCAACTGTTACTATCTAACATGTTCATGTACAGTACGCCACGCAACTGTTACTATCTAACATGTTCATGTACCGTACGCCACGCAACTGTTACTAACTAACACATTCATGTACAGTACGCCACGCAACTGTTACTATCTAACACATTCATGTACAGTACGCCACGCAACTGTTACTATCTAACACATTCATGTACAGTACGCCACGCAACTGTTACTATCTAACACATTCATGTACAGTACGCCACGCAACTGTTACTATCTAACACATTCATGTACAGTACGCCACGCAACTGTTACATCTAACATGTTCATGTACAATACGCCACGCAACTGTTACTTTCTAACACGTTCATGTACTGTACGCCACGCAACTGTTACTATCTAACACGTTCATGTACAGTACGCAACTGTTACTATCTAACATGTTCATGTACAGTACGCCACGCAACTGTTACTATCTAACATGTTCATGTACAGTACGCCACGCAACTGTTACTATCTAACACGTTCATGTACAGTACGCAACTGTTACTATCTAACACGTTCATGTACAGTACGCCACGCAACTGTTACTATCTAACATGTTCATGTACAGTACGCCACGCAACTGTCACTATCTAACACATTCATGTACAGTACGCCACGCAACTGTTACTATCTAACACGTTCATGTACAGTACGCCACGCAACTGTTACTATCTAACACGTTCATGTACAGTACGCCACGCAACTGTTACTATCTAACATGTTCATGTACAGTACGCCACGCAACTGTTACTATCTAACACGTTCATGTGCAATACGCCACGCAACTGTTACTATCTAACACGTTCATGTACAATACGCCACGCAACTGTTACTATCTAACA
Organism: Ascaphus truei; assembly: GCF_040206685.1. Lineage (NCBI taxonomy): Eukaryota > Metazoa > Chordata > Amphibia > Anura > Ascaphidae > Ascaphus > Ascaphus truei. The sequence goes on from NC_134484.1 coordinate 464,430,446, forward strand.
TGTTCATGTACAATACGCCACGCAACTGTTACAATCTAACACGTTCATGTACAATACGCCACGCAACTGTTACTATCTAACACGTTCATGTACAGTACGCCACGCAACTGTTACTATCTAACACGTTCATGTACAGTACGCCACGCAACTGTTACAATCTAACACGTTCATGTACAATACACCACGCAACTGTTACTATCTAACACGTTCATGTACAATACGCCACGCAACTGTTACTATCTAACATGTTCATGTACAATACGCCACGCAACTGTTACAATCTAACACGTTCATGTACAGTACGCCACGCAACTGTTACTATCTAACATGTTCATGTACAGTACGCCACGCAACTGTTACTATCTAACACATTCATGTACAGTACGCCACGCAACTGTTACTATCTAACACGTTCATGTACAGTACGCCACGCAACTGTTACTATCTAACACGTTCATGTACAGTACGCCACGCAACTGTTACAATCTAACACGTTCATGTACAATACGCCACGCAACTGTTACTATCTAACACGTTCATGTACAATACGCCACGCAACTGTTACTATCTAACATGTTCATGTACAATACGCCACGCAACTGTTACAATCTAACACGTTCATGTACAATACGCCACGCAACTGTTACAATCTAACACGTTCATGTACAATACGCCACGCAACTGTTACTATCTAACATGTTCATGTACAGTACGCCACGCAACTGTTACAATCTAACACGTTCATGTACAGTACGCAACGCAACTGTTACTATCTAACACGTTCATGTACAGTACGCAACTGTTACTATCTAACATGTTCATGTACAGTATGCCACGCAACTGTTACTATCTAACATGTTCATGTACAGTACGCCACGCAACTGTTACTATCTAACACGTTCATGTATAGTACGCAACTGTTACTATCTAACACGTTCATGTACAGTACGCCACGCAACTGTTACTATCTAACATGTTCTTGTAGAGTACGCCACGCAACTGTTACTATCTAACACATTCATGTACAGTACGCCACGCAACTGTTACTATCTAACACGTTCATGTACAGTACGCCACGCAACTGTTACTATCTAACACGTTCATGTACAGTACGCCACAAACTGTTAATATCTAACATGTTCATGTACAGTACGACATGCAATTGTTACAATCTAACATGTTCATGTACAGTACGCCACACAACTGTTACTATCTAACACGTTCATGTACAGTAAGCCACGCAACTGTTACTATCTAACATGTTCATGTACAGTACGCCACGCAACTGTTACTATCTAACACGTTCATGTACAGTACGCCACGCAACTGTTACTATCTAACATGTTCATGTACAGTACGCCACGCAACTGTTACTATCTAACACGTTCATGTACAGTACGCCACGCAACTGTTACTATCTAACATGTTCATGTTCAGTACGCCACGCAACTGTTACTATCTAACATGTTCATGTACAGTACGCCACGCAACTGATACTATCTAACGTGTTCATGTACAGTACGCCACGCAACTGTTACTATCTAACATGTTCAATACGCCACGCAACTGTTACAATCTAACATGTTCATGTACAGTACGCCACGCAACTGTTCATGTACAGTACGTCATGCTACTGTTACTATCTAACACGTTCATGTACAGTACGCCACGCAACTGTTACTATCTAACATGTTCATGTACCATACGCGACGCAACTGTTACAATCTAACATGTTCATGTACAGTACGCCACGCAACTATTACTATCTAACATGTTCATGTACAGTACGCCACGCAACTGTTACAATCTAACATGTTCATGTACAGTATGCCACGCAACTGTTACTATCTAACACGTTCATGTACAGTACGCAACTGTTACTATCTCACATGTTCAGTACGCAACGCAACTGTTACTATCTAACACGCTCATGTACAGTACGCCACGCAACTGTTACAATCTAACACGTTCATGTACAATACGCCACGCAACTGTTACAATCTAACATGTTCATGTACAATACGCCACGCAACTGTTACTATCTAACATGTTCTATCTGTACAGTACGCCACGCAACTGTTACTATCTAACATGTTCATGTACAGTACGCCACGCAACTGTTACTATCTAACATGTTCATGTACAGTACGCAACTGTTACTATCTAACATGTTCATGTACTATCTAACATGTTACTATCTGTACAGTACGCCACGCAACTGTTACTATCTAACATGTTCATGTACAGTACGCCACGCAACTGTTACTATCTAACATGTTCATGTACAGTACGCAACTGTTACTATCTAACATGTTCATGTACAGTACGCCACGCAACTGTTACTATCTAACACGTTCATGTACAGTACGCAACGCAACTGTTACTATCTAACATGTTCATGTACAGTACGCCACGCAACTGTTACTATCTAACACGTTCATGTACAGTACGCAACTGTTACTATCTAACATGTTCATGTACAGTACGCCACGCAACTGTTACTATCTAACATGTTCATGTACAGTACGCCACGCAACTGTTACTATCTAACACGTTCATGTACAGTACGCCACGCAACTGTTACTATCTAACATGTTCATGTACAGTACGCCACGCAACTGATACTATCTAACATGTTCATGTACAGTACGCCACGCAACTGTTACTATCTAACACGTTCGTGTACAGTACGCCACGCAACTGTTACTATCTAACACGTTCATTTACAGTACGCCACGCAACTGTTACTATCTAACACGTTCATGTACAATACGCCATGCAACTGTTACTATCTAACATGTTCATGTACAATACGCCACGCAACTGTTACAATCTAACACGTTCATGTACAATACGCCACGCAACTGTTACAATCTAACACGTACATGTACAATACGCCACGCAACTGTTACTATCTAACATGTTCATGTACAGTACGCCACGCAACTGTTACAATCTAACACGTTCATGTACAATACGCCACGCAACTGTTACTATCTAACATGTTCATGTACAGTACGCCACGCAACTGTTACTATCTAACATGTTCATGTACAATACGCCACGCAACTGTTACAATCTAACATGTTCATGTACAGTACGCCACGCAACTGTTACTATCTAACATTTTCATGTACAGTACGCCACGCAACTGTTAATATCTAACACGTTCATGTACAGTACGCCACGCAACTGTTACTATCTAACATGTTCATGTACAGTACGCCACGCAACTGTTACTATCTAACATGTTCATGTACAGTACGCCACGCAACTGTTACAATCTAACATGTTCATGTACAGTACGCCACGCAACTGTTACTATCTAACATGTTCATGTACAGTACGCCACGCAACTGTTACTATCTAACATGTTCATGTACAATACGCCACGCAACTGTTACAATCTAACATGTTCATGTACAGTACGCCACGCAACTGTTACTATCTAACATGTTCATGTACAGTACGCCACGCAACTGTTACTATCTAACACGTTCATGTACAGTACACCACGCAACTGTTACTATCTAACATGTTCATGTACAGTACGCCACGCAACTGTTACTATCTAACATGTTCATGTACAGTACGCCACGCAGCTGTTACAATCTAACATGTTCATGTACAATACGCCACGCAACTGTTACTATCTAACACGTTCATGTACAGTACGCCACGCAACTGTTACTATCTAACATGTTCATGTACAGTACGCCACGAAAAACCAAGAATACGTTTACATGACTGAAATTATTTATGTTTTCAGTACCTGTTTCTCTGTATTCTACTGCAGTTTGTATGGGGTGTTAAAGGAGGAAACCGTCTGAAAAGCTCAAAGGCAATATACCTAGTGGCGTATGCCAATAATATAGTAGAGGTAGAGGAGCTTAAGTAGGGAGAGAGTATTGGAGAGTAAACTGCTACTGAACTAAGACAAAGCAATGTCCATGATGTAAAGTGCAGTATGACAAGGATCAGCCTGGAGTTGCAAGTACTCACGATGAAGCCGTCCTCCGTAGCTCTCACTCTCTCCTCGTGTCACTGTGTCCAAGGTAAGTGACGTCACTCCCCGGCGCGGGCACGATCCGGAGTAGCAGAAGAAAGATGAGTGATCGATGCAGCAGCCGCTCTGAATACTGGGAGTCACCAGGTAAAACGTAAAAATCAGGCTTTATTGAAGTTACATTAAAATCAGGCTTTATTGAAGTTACATTAAAATCAGGCTTTATTGAAGTTACATTAAAATCAGGCTTTATTGAAGTTACATTAAAATCAGGCTTTATTGAAGTTACATTAAAATCAGGCTTTATTGAAGTTACATTAAAATCAGGCTTTATTGAAGTTACATTAAAATCAGGCTTTATTGAAGTTACATTAAAACACATCTGTTTTATTAGCTTGTGGGAGGTTTAAATAGCTTCCTCCCACTACTCATCTCATAGTCCTTGAGAAAGGGCAGTTCATGCCAGAAACGCGTGGCAGGAGGTTCTTCTGTTTTTGCATGTACCGAGTGTCTTCATTTTAATGTAACTTCAATAAAGCCTGATTTTTACGTTTTACCTGGTGAGTCACAGTATTCAGAGCGGCTGCTGCATCGATCACTCATCTTTCTTCTGTATACAGTAGAGGCAACGTTTATTCTAACATTTGCTGTAAACTAGCCGGGTTACATTCTGGGTATGTGCTGGGTATGTTCTGGGTATGTTCTGGGCTAGTTTGAGGCACGTTTAAGGCATTTCTGCATTGACTAACGACCCATAGGATTAACACAGCAGGGATCCCTGGCAGTCCAATTCAGTTTGAATGGGACTGCCAGGGACCCCCGCTGTTAATCTGATAGGCCATTAATCAATGCAGAAATGCTGGGGCTAGTTTAAGGAAAGTTTAAGGCATGTATTCAGAATGTACCTGGGTCTTTTGGGGAATTGCCACTGGTTTTTGTTAGAATAAGAGTTGCCTCTACTGTAGGGTGTTAATCTGAAGAAAATACAAGGTGACATATCACCCAATTACTGTTTCTTCGGAAACTCGTAAAGGCAAAAAAGGAGACAATTGATCCATTTTGTATAGACCATGCAGAGGAGTTTGTTTAGAACTTTAGTCCATTGGTAGTCGTCCAAGAAAAAGGATGGGGAGGACAGCACCAGTCATAGGGGAGGAGACAACATAAAGGAACACCATGGCGTAATAACGGGTGGGCTGGTAGAGCAAAGACTCGGAAGTAACCTCCAAGGGTTATACTCCCAAAATGAATAATAACAGGCACATCACAATCAGTGGCAAAGATGTATATACTGTTGTGCAGGCGTGGGTAATCTCAGGAGAAAGGGAAGGCACAACACAGCGCAAACTTTATAACACTATAAAAGGTCCTATAGAATGCACACTTACAATAAGTCCATTCTTTTAGGCATAAAATTGATACAAATCTAGGTAGTGTTGTGAGTAGCGTTCTCACCGCTTCCGTGGCGCTGGTTTCGACTGCGATCGGCCATCGGATGCTGCTGTTGCTTCTGCTTGTGACCGCCCGAAAACTACTGAGGAAGCTGGAACACCGTGAAACGTGTCGAGTCCCGAGATCCTGAGCGTTGTATTGGAGAAGGAACTGCAAGTGATCTGGAAGCAGCACCATCCGACGACCAATCACAGCCAACAGCTGCGCCACAGAAGCAGTGAGATTGCTACTCCTCACAACAATGCCTATTTGCATCTGTTTTATGCCTGGAAGAATGGACTTCTTGCAAGTTCACATTCTGTAGGACCTTTTCTAGTGTTATAAAGTTTTTTAATTTATACCGTCTGCACTGCGGTGTGCCTACTCTTTTTTCTGAGATTACCCACGTCTGCACAACAGTATATGCAGCTTTGCCACTGATTGTGATGTGCCTGTTATTATTCACTTGTATACGAGTATAACCCGTGGAGGTTACTTCTGGATCTTTGCTCTACCAAAGCCACCCGTTATTACCCTGTGGTGTTCCTCCCCTATGACTGGTGCTGTCCTCCGCTCCCTTTTTCTTGAACGAGATTACCTGAAGAAACTTTGGAACGGTTTCTTATCCAAGGTTGTGTGGAGGCCATTTTCTATATCCCATATGGGTTTTAATTCACTTTTGATATACTTTCACTAAAGTCTCTATATTTTATTGAAAAGACTGGCTGGCCCTGTATAAAATAAAAATGTCTGTTTTTATTCACGTATCACATTAATAAGTTTGGTTGATTATAATCAATGTGTCACTATGTATGTGTATATATTGTTTTCGCTGCTATAATTGAACACACTTTACTTTCACAGGTGAACATTTGCACAAGACTTTTTTTTATTGGGCGAGAGGGCCACCCTAGACCTTTTGTGTTTAGATGTTTTGACCATAGCCTGTTTTCTTCTCTTGTTTTTCATCAAGTATAAGAGCGTTTTCTAAGATACTCACAGATTAGAGAGGTTTATCCTACTTTAGGCTTGGCATATTGTTGTTGACACAAATAGAAGATTAAAATTGATGCACAGAGCTTCAGAATTTGACACATATAATGTGTGCATCATGCAACTCCTGTCCATGTCCCAAAACACCAGCTGAGGCAAATGGTGCAAACCTTGGAGCAAAAACCATGGTATATTTGAATTCGAGAGTCGTAAGATGCAAATGATATAATTTGCGTCAATTGTTCTCCAAATGTGCCTTTATACAGATGGCTATTGTGAGGAGATTGTATCCGCGTCAGCGACTTGAAGCACAGGATGGCGTACTGCCGGGTAATGGTTAGTACAGAGGCCAAAGGAAAGCTTGATAAATTCCCATCATCCGATGCTCACTAATTCTTGGGAGCAGTACAGACATACCCCGGGTTAAGGACACTCACTTTAAGTACACTCACGAATAAGGACATATTTTCAATAGCACCCTTGTGACCGTATGCTCGCTTTGCGAGTACGGACACTTATTCTGCCGCCGTAGAAGTGACGCGCTGAATCCCCTCGCCCAATAGGCAAACAGCATCGCACATGCGCCTCTCAGCACGTCCTGAACAGCAATACCAGCGCCCTACCTGTACCGAAGCATCGACAAGTGGGGGAAAAGGTAGTGCTTCACTTTAAGCACATTTTCGCTTTACATTCATGCTCTGGACCCACTGTATATGTTAATGCGGATATGCCTGTACAAGAATTCCCGGACAGTGGATAGAGTACAAATGGGAAAGTTAATTTCTTCCGAATAATAGACACCAAATGTTTGACGGGGACCCTCCGTTTGAAACAAAAGTATAAAACGCCGAGAATTAAAACCTACTTCTAGTCGCAGATGCAAATAAGGTTGTAGCATAGACTAAATAACATGGTTTTTTTTACCCTTCTGAATGTATAAAGTAATTGTTTTGAATATGTAACGACTGTGGGTGAAGGAAAGTCCTTCACATGTTAACTCCTAGCTGCAGAGAGGACCAGAAACACACTCTGCTTTATCTGTTGAGGGATTATGCCAATGTGGGTTGTAACAATAAAGAAGAAAGTGTATTTTTTTATTTTATTGTTTTTATCCCCAACTTGCTGAGTTTTCCTGATTCTCTGTTATAAATGTGTTTTAAGCGCGTGAGCTTAACTACTCAAATGGGTAGAGAAAGCTTTAAAATGTGCAAAACATGGAGAGATGGAAGTAGAGCGGAATACTACGGGCCTCTGTGGAGTGCAGTGATGCTTAGAGAGGACATTCACTCGCCTCGGATACCGGGCATCACACGACGATACAGCATCAACTTCTATTCAAGTCAGTGGCAGGTAACACGGGATCACCATGCGATGACCTGTATCAGGCTAGTGAATCCTGGCATGAGGCACGTTCAGCCTGTCTCTAAGCGTACATGTGTGAAGGTACCTTACTTACCAAGTTATTTATTTATAAAATGTTTTACCAGGAAGTAATACATTGAGAGTTATCTCTCGTTTTCAAGTATGTCCTGGGCATAGAATTGTGATGACAGATACATGGTTACAAATACATAGTTACATTAAGCGAACAGGGTTATACATTATATACAAGACATTGCATGCACAGTTAAAGACAATAAGTATAGCAGGGTCCCCTTACCTCCGTGGGGTGCCATCTTGAAAGCTGCTGCGCATGCGCAAGATGCTGCGCATGCGCAGGACTAGGCGTGCGAAGCAGCCATTAGCAAGAGAGGGCTCCGCGGGGGCTACAGCCCCCAGAATGCAGTGGGTCTGGTAATTAGATTGCGTGACAGAGCCAATAGGGCTCCCGGATTCCCTTGCTCTCCAGAAGATACATTTGGCGTGCTGCGAGGACCGCGCCAGTCGGAGCTGGGACAAGGACAGGGTAAGAGGTAAGCCAGAGACACCCTGTTAGGCCCGACTCCCACATAGCTTGTGGCTACTATAGGGACTTGCCCCTCAAATAGGGACACTACCCTGCTTAGCAACATTAGTGTCAGGGACACAGTGAGATGCCGCACGGTGACTGCGGCCTTTGGTCCAAGACCGGACCACCCTCTATTGAAAGAAACATTGTATGGTGGTACACTCCACGTGGGACCCATCCAACGTAAAGGTGGAGGTTTTGCGGAGAACATCTTGGATCTGTGGATCCCATCTACATCATCTGCACCCGGGTGTCGACGCACCTGGCAGGTACCCAACGTAGCACGTGCACCATCAAACACTATAGTGGGCAGCGCTGTACCACACATTGGGAGGGAGCATTGACTTTGTTGATACCGGGTTGGTTGGGTGCCCAAGGGCCCCTAGGTACTGTGGGGACAGTGACTCCAGTGGGAATGTACAGCCGTGCGTGGCCTGGTGGGTAGGCTGTATATTTATTCCTCTGCACCTAGTAAACTGTTCTGTTATTGTACCACGTGTGTATTTCTTGTGTCCTGTAACGGGGTAATTCTACACTATAGAATTCCGCTACAGGTGGAGGCGCTACCGAGCATCCCTCAGGTGCACCCCAGGTTTCCAGCAGCAGAGGCTCAGATCTCCTGGGCGCTAACAGGTATTGCACCACATTCCCACATCTCTGAGGGGGTGGGGGAAAGTGCGCTACAATTGGTATCGGTATATGTAACAGTTACAGACCAGATTAAAATGTGAGACCTCTTTAGTTTTGAAAGAACTTAGACTGGTGGCGGCTGTGAGAGACTCCGGTAGACTGTTCCAGTTTTGGGGTGCACGGTAAGAGAAGGAGGAGCGGCCGGATACTTTGCTGAACCTTGGGACCATGAATATTCTTTTGGAGTCAGATCTCGGGTGATACGTGCAGATACGTGTATTAGATTTGGTGCAGACATAAGCAAAAAAAGAAATGTACACCTGTGTCTGGATGCACTTCTGAGAGTCTTATACATTGCACACAAATGTGTAGCAGACATGCTTGGAAGCTGGTTTTAGTGTTGTCAGATTAAGAGTTTCCACACCTTCTTCCCACAGATGGTGAAAAGGAATTCTTCCTCACCACCTCCAGGCAATTACTACGCCTCGATCAAACTGAAAACGCATAAAATAGAATTATTAAATAATCATCTCCAGGAGGTGTTACATCCAGATGTTTTTGATGTAAAAATGCACCAAAATAAGATTACCAAATTAAAAAACAGAGCATTTAATATATATATATATATATATATATATATATATATATTTTTTTGATATAGTGCTAAAATTGGCTGTGCAAAATGAGATATTCACATTGAACAATAAAGTACGAGGTTGAGTGCCATTGGAAACAATGTAAGAGGGAGGAGGAAGAGCGTACAAGTTAAGCAGCGTAGTGACCACGACGTACAATGGGAGTTGGAGGTATTATTAACTCAGAAATTATACCACATTAAATGTGTTCTACAAATTTAGTAGGCCTCTTTTTTTGTTTGCATAGGCCGGACAGATTTAAGTTTGGGCAGGAACCCTGTTAATATATTAAACGTTCATTGCCAGTATATGATTCGGATACTTTTCAAGCTACTGTACTATCTTGTCTTAATAAAATAAAACATTTGTACTTTAGATATCAAGAAGGCTTTTGCCTCGACAGTCTGGACTCCTCAGCTTGAACTAAGCCAGGAGTGCTAAAACTGGGGGGAGTGATTTGGGGGAGTGGGGGGGGGGCGCAGCGGTTACAGAGGTCCCACGCTCTTCCCCCCAAGGCATTTAAATTAAATGCCGGGGGACCGCGCGAGGCCTCTGTAACTTCTCCTACTTTGTCTTTCGACGACGCATCGCCACGGCAACGTGACATCATTTGATGCCGGAGCTGAGCGGGGGGTGAGAGCGCGAGCAGGGGAAGAGAGCAGACAGTGGGGCGCAGGGGGAAAACTTTGTGCACCCCTGAACTACACGACGATATATCTACATCCAGCTATCCACTGCTCTTCATTGTCACCGCATATACAATATGTAAACACAATTGCAATAAAATCCACTGTTGAAATCCAAATATGTCCTATTCTATAAGCATACAGTATTTAATATTATACATAATATTTTCGTTTTCACAACGTCCTATGAGAGGGAGGATAAAAGTGGACTGTAGCCCTCTGATTCATTTTGTGAAGCATATCACTTCCTCACAAAGTCATTTTTTACATTACTCATCTTGTTAAGTGTTTCATAGATTTGTCTTCTATGGAGAGGGCGAACAGTGCTACACAAAGATTGAAGCCTCTGTGCCTTTTTTTGAGAGCTGTGAATCTCAAATATATGAGGACATTTCACACATTGCTGTAAATCAATGTGCAACCGCATACAGAACATTATTGTGACACACATCAACCTGCTTTCTTCTCCTGAGAGATGAACCTATCGGAGCTGTCCTCTACCCCCTCTACTTTTTGGTACAACATTAGTGCCTTTGCCTCAAACCCCTTTTTCCGGCACGATAGTACAAAAGCTTGAACTATACCAGGAGCAACCAACTCAAGGCCACCAACAGGTCAGGTTTTAAGGATATCCCTGCTTCAGCACCGGTGGCTCAATCAGTGGCCCTTGAGGACTGGAGTTGGCCACCCCTGAACTATACACAGATGAGTTACTACTTTTCTGATCCACGCAAGTACTTGGGAACTCAGATGGTGCATATTTATTGTAGGTTGCATTACCTTTTAAAGAAAATTATAAAAGTAAAAGGCGCTGAACAGATTTATTTATTTTTGGCAGAAATCCAGTTAATAATATATCAAAGTTATCTGGCAGTATATTATTATTCAAATACATCTGATTTTACTTACACTTGATTTAATTTAAAAAAAAAACAAAAAACTGTTTGCATCTGTATTTTTACAAAAATTCCAAGAAAGTGGAGGAATGGACTCAAATATCGACAGTGTGTGTGTGTGTAATATATATATATATATATATATATATATATATATATATATATATATATATATATATATACAGTATATATATATATATATATATATATATATATATATATCATTATACTATATTAGTGAAAGCACTGTATGTTTGCCTGCCTGCCTGGATGTCCGGTGTCCCTAGCGGCAATCTCATTGGTCCCTTGGGCTGCCCGCCCCCGCACACCTCTCATTGGGCTCACACACTCACACCACCCCCTTGGCCCGCCCCCCACACCTCTCATTGGCCTGAGGCGGAGTGACGGGCCAAAGGTCAAAAACAAAAAACAAAAAAAAAAAACACCCACACACACACACACACACACACACACACACACACACACACACACACACACACACACACACACACACACACACACACACACACACACACACACACAGTGTTACATACATTAGCGGGGCTCACAGTGTTAGCAGCACATCTCCCGCTCTCTTCCCCACCGGTCCCAGAGGCTCCGCCTCTCCCTGTTTCCCGCGCTTTCACCCCCCCCCCCTCCACGTGGGAGCTGCCGGACGGGTGAGTGAGCGGCCGGACGGGTGAGTGAACGGTCTTCACGTCCCCTCACCCCCCTTCACCTCCCCCCACTCACTTCCCCTCCACCCCCCCGGTGCTGCTACAGTCAGCGGGGGAGCGGAGTGATCACCTCCCCTCACTCACTTCCCCTCCACCCCCCCCGGCGCCGCTACACTCAGCGGGGGAGCGGAGTGATCACCTCCCCTCACTCACTTCCCCTCACTCACTTCCCCTCCACCCCCCCCCGGCGCCGCTACACTCAGCGGGGGAGCGGAGTGATCACCTCCCCTCACTCACTTCCCCTCCACCCCCCCCCCCCCCGGCGCCGCTACACTCAGCGGGGGAGCGGAGTGATCACCTCCCCTCACTCACTTCCCCTCCACCCCCCCCCCGGCGCCGCTACAGTCAGCGGGGGAGCGGAGTGATCACCTCCCCTCACTCACTTCCCCTCCACCCCCGCCCCAGCGCTGCTACACTCAGCGGGGGAGCGGAGTGATCACCTCCCCTCACTCACTTCCCCTCCACCCCCCCCCTGGCGCCGCTACAGTCAGCGGGGGAGCGGCCACAACACGCTGCCTCCCGCCTCAGATCCACGTGGGAGCTGCCGGACGGGTGAGTGAGCGGCCTTCACCTCCCCTCACCCACCCCTCACTACACTTCCCCTCCCTTCCACATCCCCTCCACCCCCCCTCCACCTCCCCTCCACCCCCCTCCACCTCCCCTCACCCACCCCTCACTACACTTCCCCTCCCTTCCACTCCACTTCACCCCCCTTCACCTCCCCTCCACCCCCCCTTCACCTCCCCTCCACCCCCCCCTTCACCTCCCCTCCACCCCCCCCTTAACCTCCCCTCCACCCCCCCCCCCTTCACCTCCCCTCCACCCCCCCTTCACCTCCCCTCCACCCCCCCCTTCACCTCCCCTCCACCCCCCCCTTCACCTCCCCTCCACCCCCCCTTCACCTCCCCTCCACCCCCCCCTTCACCTCCCCTCCACCCCACCTTCACCCCCCTTCACCTTCCCTTCACTCCCCCTTACAACCTCCCACCACCTCCCCCCCTTCCCACCACCTCCCCCCTCTTCCCACCACCTCCCCCCCTTTCCACCGCCCCCCCCCCCTTCCCACCTTCCCACCACCTCCCCCCCCTTCCCACCTTCCCACCCCCTTCCCACCACCACCCCCCCTTCCCACCTCCCCCCCCTTCCCACCACCTCCCCTCCCCTTCCCACCACCTCCCCCCCCCTTCCCACCACCTCCCCTCCCCTTCCCACCACCTCCCCCCCCTTCCCACCACCACCCCCCCCTTCCCACCCCCCCCCTTCGCCTCCTGTCACCCCCCTCCTGTCACCCCCCCCTCCCTTCACCTCCTGTCACCCCCCCCCCCCTCCCTTCACCTCCCGGCAACCCCCTCCACCTCCCGTCACCCCCCCTTCACCTCTCCCCCTTCACCTCCCCTCACCCCCCCTTCACCTCCCCTCCGCCCCCCCTTCACCTCCCCTCACCATCCCCCACCACCCCCCCCTCACCACCCATCCTCACCTCCCCTCCGACCTCCCCTCCGCCCCCCTTCACCTCCCCTCACCACCCCCCACCACCCCTCCGACCTCACCTCCCCTCCTTCAACGCCTTTCGTCCGCCCTCCCGCCTCTGCCTTTCGCCCACCCGCACTTCAGCCTTTCACCCGCCCACCGCTCACATCCACGCGCCACACAGCCCCGCACGCACTAAACAGACCTGCCACACTCGACACACACCCGCCGCCTCTCACCCACCCCACACACTCGACACACACCTGGCGCATCCTGCCCCTACGCAACAATATCACTGACCAGCTGTCACCCGCACTCGCCACATACCCGCCGCCTCACACCCTAGCAGGACCCCGACCCACAGCCAGCACTCACTACCCATGCGCCACCCTTACTGAACACCCACCTGCCGCCTCACACACGCTCACACCCTAGCAGGACGCACGCCTCACATTTTTACAACACTTATGTCACGAAAATATACATTGTACTGTGGTGTGGTTACAATAAACCATTTTTATACAACATCGTATTACATTTTCTTCCATCTTTCTTTTCAACATTATTATCCAACCTTTACAACAAATACTCACCTATTGTTCCACGATTTATAAATAATACTACCTATTACGCATTTACATCCCGGGCAACGCCGGGTCTCTCAGCTAGTATATATATATATATATATATATAATCACTTGGGAGCACATTCACATGTCTTAAGGCTGTCCCCCTGAGGAAGGTCCCATTCTGTAGGACCGAAACGTTGGGTTTCTGGATGTATTTTTGCTTTCACTAATACACTTTGATTTTCAACTTTGAGTGCTGTCTCTTGTTTACCAATCCTTGGAACGGTAACGTATAACTATATATATATATATATATATATATATATATATATATATATATATATATATATATAATCACTTGGGAGCACATTCACATGTCTTAAGGCTGTCCCCCTGAGGAAGGTCCCATTCTGTAGGACCGAAACGTTGGGTTTCTGGATGTATTTTTGCTTTCACTAATACACTTTGATTTTCAACTTTGAGTGCTGTCTCTTGTTTACCAATCCTTGGAACGGTAACGTATAACTATATATATATATATATATATATATAATCACTTGGGAGCACATTCACATGTCTTACGGCTGGGACCCGCTGCGCCCGGCGGCGTGGGCGGCTGCAAGAGCGTTCCCCACCAGCAGGGGAATCCTCCCGAGCTGGTCCCGGTCCTCCCTGGCTGCACAGCTCACTACACGCTGTGACGCGTCAGCCGCCAGGGGATACAAGAGAATTGTAATCCCTAGCTTCGACGCGTCACGAGGTGTGGCTGTGAGCCAATGAGGAGGGGAGGCTTCGGGAGGAGGGGAGGCTTCGGGGAGCGGGGAGGAGTGTGGAGTGCCTGCCTCTGTCTCTGTGTGTGTGTTTGTGAGAGAGTGCCTGCGTGTGTGTATGAGTGCCTGCGTGTGTGTATGAGTATGTGTGTTGCTTGTGATTACTTAAATCAGCAGCTCCAGCCCGAGCCCGTGGAGGGAGGAAGGGGGGGAGAGTAGCGGGTCCCTCCGCTCAAGCCACGCCCCCCCTCCCGCTCAAGCCTCCCACTCCCGCCCACCTCCCGCTCCCTACAGACCGCATATCGCGGTCTGTGTCTGTCAGCGCCCCGCCTGTCTGCAGTGCGGGAGCGCTGACGGAGGGAGCGGGGCCTTAGCCTTAGTCAGGTCTGCAACCCGGCCTTTCACCATTATCACCTAGCATACTGTGCTTCCACTGCAGCAAGGGATTCTGGGAAATGACATGCAAATGAGCACACCGTGTCACCTTTTGCCTGGAATCAATTTTACATGGAACCCTTATTACAAGGGTGGGCAACCTATTTTTCAATGTAGCCACAGGTGTGGTGAATGAGAAGTGAAAATAGCCACACCGTGTAAAAATAGAGGTATTATGTTGCGCATTCGAAAATGTAAAACACACGCACACTGTTTGAACAAGTCTATTCAAAACATGAACACTTTGACTACTCAGTTACAACTGCGTCAGACGCAAACGATGAAAATGGTTCAAATTGAAAATGTAAGACCATCATCATCATCTCATATCCCCCCTCATCATCTCCTCACCATCATGATCTCATTTCCCCCCCTTATCATCTCAATTCATCCCCCCTCATCATCATCTCATTCCCCCCTCATCATCATATCATCTCATTTGACCCCCCTCATCACCATATCTTTTCTTTTGACCCCCATCATCATCATCATCATCTCCTCACCACCCTCATCATCTCCTTTCCCCCCATTTCCCCCCATCATCATCATATCATCTAATTTCATCCCCCCTCATCATCATCATGTCATTTCCCATCATCACCCTCCCCCAACCCTTCATCACCCCCCCATCATCATCACCCCCCCCCCCCCCCAATATAAGGATCCCCTCGAGTCAGCATTGTGTTGCTTCTTACCCTGCCAGACAGCACCGGAAACAGGAGTCTGTGAAGCGGTCACTGCTGGGATGTGTGCTCCACCCCCGCCGTGCTCTCATTGGTTCCCTCTCCTCCACTCGCCACTCGCCTCCCGGCCACCGTCTGCGTGCGTCCCTCAGCAGCAGCACTGCCATTGGGCGCCGCTGCTGCCGCCGCACTCGCACATGCTGGCGCGCTCGCATATGCCACCGCACTCGAGCATGCCGCAGCACTCATGCATGCTGGCGCACTCGCGCAGGCCGCCGCACTAGCTTCCCATTTCCCATTACTTCCCAAGTACAATTTGCCACACTTTGGTTGCCAATTCACCACAAATGGCGAATGGCGACAGGGTTGCCCACCTTGCCCTTATAAGCTAATGCTCGCTGTTAACACAGCTTTAAAGCACAGCATGGGAATCAGATGCAAAGCCAGAGAAACCACTCACAGATATGTTCCCACCTTAATGGGTCTCATCAGTGTGGAGTTGGTTGTACTGCTGGCTTTGCAATTGTCAAGACTGTAGGGTTTACCATCACGTTTTAAGTTACGGTGGGTGAAAAAGGCAACAAGAAACCTCCACCGTACTGCATATAGCAAATAAAAAGATAACATGTGAGCACATTCACATGACATGACATAGGGAAAGCACCCGTTCTCGGCTCCGTGGTGAGAAGAACAACTCAAGTCCCGGTGCAGAGCGAGTTAAGGGATCACGTTCATCTCCGCCTCTGTCCCGACACCCCACTGCTAGGGTGCTCGTCCTAACGATCTAGATAGGCACCGGTTAGGGAATGCACCAGCTCCAGGTCTGCAGCTTCCAGTTGTCACGTGGTGTTTTTCCAGAGATTAGCCAGAGGTATAAACACCTGAATCCAAGATGCTCACATAAAAGTCTCTACACCACTAAAACTCGTTTTCTCAGTGCGGTAAAATTACTGTCGCGGCCCCCTTTTATTCTCCAACATCTCCGAATTTTTTTCGGGGATATTTTCCGAATGCCACGCACTTCACCGCGTTCATACCGCATTCACGTTCATACATTCAATATTACGATCGCGTCACAATACCGGAGCATATTCCGGAAAAAAAATTATACTGCATCTGCCCGCGGTAATCAGAGTTGCGCCGATACGGCCGCATTAGGCTAAAGGCGGCCGCCACTGTAAGTACTAGAAAGCACTAAATATAGAGAAAAAGAAAAGTTAAAAATGACACACTATCATTTCCTACGCGTTTCGTATCATAAGATACTTCTTCAGGTAATTAAAGCTGCAGTTCAGTCAATATCCTGCATGTGTGGTTTTTTTAATAAATCAGTTCTGTAGTAAGAAAAAATACTTTTAGCATTTTCTGTTTTTAAAAAACAACTTTGAAAGACCAATTTTCTTGTATTCTATTTTAACAGCCATTTGCTAAGGCACTGCCCCTTCATGTCCTGTCACAAGCTCTGGCACACCCCTTTGTCAGCACTGCCCTCCCTCTAGCACTTGTCAGTGCAGAAATGCTCATGAATATTCATGAGCTTCCACTGCCAGTCAAGCAGATTATAAACAAATGCCAGCTTTTAATATGTCACCAAATTTCGACCTATCAATACATGGAAAACGAATTGACCGGCAGCTATACTGTTCTTTAGCTAATTAGAGATTGCCCACATGAAACTATTGAAGTAAAAAAATAAATGCAAAAAAAAAAAAAAAGACTGAACTGCAGCTTTAATTGGACTTAAGACAGTGTGCTATTTAAACCCTACATATGTCAATAACTGGGTGGGTATAGAAAATCAATTATTACTGTGACACACATCACCCTGTTGGTGAATTAACAGAGACATTAAGCATCAGGTGTGTTTTAACCGGAGAGAATCTAACATGATCCCACCTCCTCAAAAAATAGGACAAAATACATGTTTATATAATATCCTAAAATCCGAACCGTACATTGCTACACTAGACACATAATGAATAATAGAAAATATAACATTTCCTCAGAAATCTGAAATGAGAAAAACAATATGAGATCGCAGGCAATACTATGGAGCTATCCCAAAATATAAGGTCATTAACCCCATGGTTGCCACTAAATTTCTAGATACAATATCTTGAAAGCAAAGATTAAATGGGGAGACAACAAATACAGTCCGAGGATGTGCTACTGGTGTGGAGGGGGGAGGATGAAACCCTTGAAGCATTTCTTCAATATATTAATTCCAATGACAGAAATTTGGTCTTTACTTTCATTAATAATCCTGTAGAAATTGACTTTTTGGATTTATACTTGGAGGCGTTAGAGGATGGTTCAGTAGTCTCTTGTACACATTTTATCACCTTGCTGGTGATTACATGCCATAATATATATATATATATACAGGCATACCCCGCATTAACGTACGCAATGGGACCGGAGCATGTATGTAAAACGAAAATGTACTTAAAGTGAAGCACTACCATTTTTCCACTTATCGATGCATGTACTGTACTGCAATCGTTATGTACGTGCATAACTGATGTAAATAAGGCATGTGTAACAGGCTGTATAGTCTCCCCGCTTGCGCACAGCTTCGGTACAGGTAGGGAGCCGGTATTGCTGTTCAGGACGTGCTGACAGGCGCATGCGCGAGCTGCCGTTTGCCTATTGCCGATATGTACTTACTCGCGAGTGTACTGAAAGTGAGTGTACTTAAAGCGGGGTATGCCTGTATACACACACACACAAGGTTGGATGACAACTAGCACACACTGATACTGCGGGGGGAAATCCAGAGCTAGTTCCATAAAAAATAGTATATGCAATTTACCAGATTCTGGTCCAGCAAGAAGAAACAGCACAGAAGGAATAACTTCAGATATTATATTGAAGATGTAGACACTCAGAACACCAACATTTCGATTCCACAAACGGAACCTTCCTCAGCCCTGAGGAAGGTTTGTTTCTGGAATCGAAACGTTGGGGTACCAACTATAACCTTAATAAGTGTGGCGATTACCTACTCTTAATCTCAAACCAGCAAATGCCAGCAACCAACCTCACACTGATGATGCCCATCAAGGTTGAAACATGTCTGTGAGTGGGCTTTGCATCTCCAAAGCCCTTGCTTAAAAGCTGTGTCTAAAGCAGCATGCATTGGCTAAGGGTTTTTCATGTAATGTGAGCATGAGATAAAAGGTGGCACTGTGTGCTCATTTGCATGTCATTTCCCAGAATCCCTTGCTGCAGTGGAAGTGCTGTGTGCTGGGCGATAATAGTGAAAGACAGGGTTGCAGACCTGTCTAAGACATGCAAATGAATATACAGTAATATTTACAGTTGCTATATATATATATATAATATATATATATATATATAATCAAAAAATAAATAGATGATACCGTTCTGTGGCTAACGAAATGCTTTTATTTGTGCGAGCTTTCGAGATACACTGATCTCTTTTTCCGGCGATGTTACAATCCATTGTAACATCGTCGGAAAAAGAGATCAGTGTATCTCAAAAGCTCGCACAAATAAAAGCATTTCGTTAGCCACAGAACGGTATCATCTATTTATTTTTTGATTATTGAAGCTCGGCTAACACGATACCCTTTGCCCCCTGCGACCTCCCAGGGAGCCTCCGTGGCTAGGAGCGATGTTGGGTGCTGCCGGAGGCCAGCAGCAGACCCGATGGCCATCCCAAGGGTGGGGGCCGTTGCAGGGAGCAGTGCTCTGCCTCTGCGAGCGGGCCGGTTGCCGGGGACGCGATCGGGCCATTGCTAAGGCCGCGGTCGCGTCTCTAAGGTCCCGGCGGCCGGCGAAGAGGGCGCCGCCATTACTCCACCACCCGCGCATGCGCAGTGATCGCGCGAGTGTAGGAGCAAGCCAGGAGGGTCGCGCGAGAGTAGGGACAGGTAGGGAGATGTTGCGGCGGCCATTAGGGGTTAGTGTAAGTACAGGGAAGGCGCGCACGCGGCCCCAATGCCAGTACAGGTGCTCCGGGACTACAATTCCCATAGGGCTTAGCGAGGGAGGCACCAGGTGCCTCATAGGAGCCAATAGGGCTGTAGGAAGGCCAGGAGGAGAAGTGGATACATTTGGCGGGCTTGCAGCTACGTTGTCAGTGAGAGTCAGGAGCCCAAGGAAGGAGGTAGGGTGCACGAGCCGGGGACTCCCTGCACTAGGCCAGCGGCCCTAAGGCCCAAGTTAATCCTGATTTCCCCACCAGGTTAGTGAGTGTTGCCAGGGATAGCCTCAGGTTAGGGACCCTGTCACTCATGGTAGTTAGAGCTGGGGAATAGGAAGGGATAAGGGGGCTGGTGTTAGTTTGCAGAGCGGTGAGCGTAGTATGAGGCAACTGGGGGGTTCATAGCAGTAACCAATCCGGGGAGCCATAGCCCAGGGCCCGTGCTACGAGTAGGGTGGGTGCAGGGACTTACCTGCATAGGATAGGCACCCCGCATGCCCTAGGAGTTTCCCCCTTAAGCCTCTTAAGGATGCTGTGCTATAGGGACGGCCTATAGTGCAGTGTATGTCACGTTGCTATACTGTCAGATAGGGACTCAGCGGACGCTGCGGTTCCAGTGACGGAGTTCGGACCCACGTTGGGGTCCACAGAGAATATCGCCAGGATAGGATCAGACGGATTCATCGCACGTATGACCCTTTGTGAAGCGTTGCTGATCTGAGTACCGGAGTGCTCGGCAGGTATCTACAGTTCTAAGTGCACCAACGGGCCCTTAGTGTAACTGTGACTGCGCAGTCACCCACTGACTCTCTGCAGGAGTGCGGGACATTGGGTGGGGGTTTTTGGACACTGGGTGGGATCACCTGGTGTTGGGGCAGCGTCCTGCGCGACGCAGTAGGTGTCTCCTCTAGAGAGGGACACAAGTTATATAAAGGTATTGCCGTGATATGTTATACTGCTTGTTAGTAAAGTCACTCGTTAATATATCTCCCCGTTTATGTGATTATTGTGTTGTCCTGCGAGGAACCACTCCCCCTCTGGTGGGAGCCATCGCAGCTGGAGGCGCTGCACCTATTGTAAGTGGTTGTCCATAATATTGTAATTGCCCCAGGTTCCCCGTGGCGGGAGCTCAGCCCTCCTGTGAGCCAACAGGTAACGCACCACACACACCTGGTAACACGTATGTTTCTCCGCTCCCACCGTATAATCTGCGATCGGGGGGGGGGGGGAAACCCGTTACATATATATATATATATATATATATATATATATATATATATATATCTCCTTTGGAAATTCAATGATGACCTCATAACTATAAATGTAATGAGAACAGTCTCATTAAGTCATTAAGTTTGGAAAGAAAATGCATCTATGAAATAATTATTTTGGGGTAGGATACACTGTATTAAGTCTCGAATACTAAAGATTAGTCTTTGATGCGTACTGCGATTTTTGCGCCTTCCGGTAACACTTGTTTAGAGACCATTGATACATTACTTGCCACTCCTTTATTCACCACACCATGAAATAAATGCAGTCCCTGTAAAATAACCTACTTTTTACTGACACCATTGAGGCGTGGTTGAGGCTTAAATGTTCCCTGACAAGGAGAAGACTGCTTCACATCCCATTAAATAGGGGCCTGTGTGGTTTATCTGTGATGGCTCTTCTCTTACCACTAGCTGTCCCTGTTGCACTTTGGCATGTGAGCAGTAAAGTCCCATATAGCCAATCATTCCTGTCTTTACAAACTTCCTTTAATGTTCCCGTCTCACCCTGATCTCAGGCACCACTGTCACATTGTCGGTACGTTTTCCTCTGGAGACGCCCTTCTTAGCTTTGAATCAGTATTGTGAATTCCTTCAGCTACAAATCAGTGCAACCTTTGAATAACTACATACACCACTTCTTCATTTGTTACACTAAAGACCCAAGAATGTATGCGTGTATGTGTGCATGTATATCTTTATTTATATAGCGCCATTAATGTACATAGCGCGTCACAGCAGTAATACACGTGACAATCATATAAATAACCAATAATAGAAATAACACATAGTGGGAAGAAGCGCTTCAGAGATAAAAGTAACATTTAGCAAAAGGAGTCCCTGCTCTGAAGAGCTCACAATCGAATTGGTAAGTAGGAAGGACGTACGGAGACAGTAGGAGGGAGTTCTGGTGAGTGCGTCTGCAGGGGGTCAGGGTTTATGTATGAGGTGTAAAGTAGGCACGCAGCTACCCATATGCCCCGTTAAAGAGGTGGGTTTTAAGACGGGTCTTAAAGTTGGAATAATCCGATTGCATGTACTGTATCATGATGCTTGATCTTGTTCTCTCCATTCTTAGGTTTTCTGGTCTTCATTTACAAAGTATACACGTACAGTATTATGAATTCATTACGAAGTCCCCGTACATGTGTGGGACCTGAAGAAGTGTTCGCTTGTTGTAGGCTGTGCTAACTTTCAATAGCCCAACGTAAGTGTCCTTCAGTCTTCACAGATTCATTTACAGTGCATGTGAAGGGAGAAAAAATTGTCACAAAGCCAAAAAGCGCCGCACCGCAAAACAAATGGCAGTAAGAGAGGGTGAGCTAACAAACCGATTTATTGCACAAATGGAAGGTCACACTGACATGCTTCGCTCAGAGGAGTTTATCATAGTCTGGAGTTTGAGGTCTCACAAGCTAGAATTCAAACTATGAAGGATTCTGATGTTGGTCCATTAGAAGGTATTAAAAACTCCAATATAATTTAAATTATGAACATCAAAAATGTTTGTTTTTCTAAATGTGGAATAAGTTTATTAGGATGTCAAATTTTAGCCTGAAAATACGTGACTGTTACCAGCACAATAACACGTACAAATCCATGAAAGGCAGTGTCCAGATGTGTTTCATAGTTGTAAATACAAAGTTGCTGTGTATTGTAAGGGGCGGCTTCAGTGCTAGCACTAAACTGTGAAGGTAAAAGAGACATAGGTTGTAGAAGCCAAAGCCCTCTCTACTTGCATATGGGAAAAAAAAACAAAACATTTTTTTAGTAAAATGATAGAATAGAACATTCGGCCAACTTTATACATGTGCACAGGACACAGTGCCCATCCACATGCCCGTACACGTGCCATGTTCTTCTGCTATGTAACTACAGCACCCATCCCAATAATATGTGTAACCCTGCTTCCTATCACTGGTAAGCTGTTACTCTGTGCTGTGTTACCTGCTGGCTCACAGGGCCCGAGCCTCTGCCACGGAGAGCCTGGGGTGCATACAATATATAGGTTCGGTGCAGCGCCTCCACCTGCGACAGATCCCGCCAAAGGGGGAGTTAGTCTTCGCAGGACGTTTATACAAGAATTACTCTTACACGACCATGTTCTAAAACCAATCTCGTTTACTGATAGATCAACCTTACGATACATTACATGCCATGATATTCCGGTATGCTGGTACACATCATTTAACACGCCACGGAGGACGTCAACAACCTTGCGCCTCGGCGGACGCCAACAATAACCTGCGCCTCGGCGGACGCCAACAACACTTTTCCAATCCCGCCACTGGGTGATCCCACCCCATCCAAATACGCTAATCAGTTCTCCCGTTCCCACAGGTCGTGTGTATGTGTATGGGTGACTGCGCAGCCACTATGTCTTAGGTGATTGAAAGGTAGAGTTGGTGCACTTGATGAAATACCTGCCGAGCACTCCGGTGCTCGGAACTGCTATGATTCTTCGAAAAGAGTCTCTGAGGGCACCACGCTCTTGCCCTCGCTAGGATCCGGGGCGCTCCCTCTCGAACTCTGGCCACTCTACGGAGATCTGAGCCCGATCTCCTTCTCGACAGAATAGTCCCGAACAATACTAATAGTTAGGGGGGTAAAACCCTTACTAAGGGTGTCCCTAGCTCTGCTTGTCTCTACGGTGACTCAGGGCTAACTGGGCCGGGGGCACCTAGCCTGCGCCTGGGGGTACAACCTCCCAGCGCAGTATCTCCGTCTCCTAGTCTCTCCACGAAGCTCTGACTCCACGTGCGCGCAACCTCTGCCTATATGTCTGGCAACTCCTCCCATAGGCTAACCGCTCTCACCTGACCCTCCCCGCAGGGCTGCTGGGTCAAGGGACTGCTCCTCTCCCGCCAAATTGTACTCTCCTCCTTCGCGGGCTCTGCCACTACTCTTTGCAAGCGCAACCTCCCATTTCTCGGGGTGAATCAGGGGTCACGGCTACATATGTATGCTGAATTAGGGTGGTTACACCTGGAGTCCAGCTATTATTTATTTATAAAACGTGTTACCAGGAAGTAATACATTGAGAGTTACCCCTTGCTTTCAAGTATGTCCTGGGCACAGAGTTATGATAATAAATACATGGTTACAAATACTAGTTACATTACGTGAGCTGGGTATACATTATATACAAGACATTGCATGCACAGTTAGAGATAATATATATTATAGGCGTATATAACAGTTACAGACCAGATAAAAATGTGAGACAGCTTTATTATTAAAAGAACTTAGACTGGTGGTGACTGTGGGAGTCTCTGGTAGGTTGTTCCAGTTTTGGGGTGCACGGTAAGAGAAGGAGGAGCGGCCGGATACTTTGTTGAACTTTGGGATCGAACAGTCTTTTGGAGTCAGATTTCAGATGATAAGTGCTGCATGTGGTAGGGGTGAGGAGCTTGTTCAGATAATAATAATAATAATAGCATGTTCTTGTATAGAGACATTTTGCAGGCACAGTCCCGGCCCCGCAGAGCTTACAATCTATGTTTGTGGTGCCTGAGGCACAGGGACATAAAGTGACTTGCCCAAGGTCACAAGGAGCCGACACCGGGAATTTAACCTGGAAGTTTAGGTTGTTCCAGTTTTGGGGTGCACGGTAAGAGGAGGAGCGGCCGGATACTTTGTTGAGCCTTGGGACCATGAACAGTCTTTTGGAGTCAGATCTCAGGTGATAGGTGCTGCATGTGGTAGGGGTGAGGAGCTTGTTCAGGTAGCTGGGTAGCTTGCCCAGAAAGTATTTGAAGGCAAGACAGGAAAGGTGAACTTTGCGCCTAGACTCGAGTGATGACCAATCTAGTTCTTTGAGCATTTCGCAGTGATGTGTGTTATAGTTGCATTGGGGAAATATATATATATACCTGTTCTATTTATATACGTTATTGCCAGCCGTGGCGCGCTGCAGCGGGAGAAGCGGCCATTGTTTTCAATCAGCTACGCACAAGAAGGCGTTATCACACTATTTTATGTGTATATCTTTTTTATGATATATCTTATATCCCCCCGTATGTTACATTTCATATGTATGTGTTCTATTTTCTGTGCCCATGCTAAGTTTTATATGTATGTGTTATATTTTATATTAAAAAATAAATACTTTATATTCTCATAAAAAAAATCTGGATACATAATCTTGTCCTTGTATGGCTTTTTTCCACATAATGACGCTTCTTCAGCTTCTGTCGCTCCGAAGAAACATTAAAACAAACCCTCGCGTTCATATAATTTATATGTTTTAATTTGGCTTTGGGTAATTTCTTTCCATGTGAAACGATAACCGAAAAGAAGCATATTACCTACATTCATCCCTTGAACTAAATGAAAATCCCACTTATGAGAACATTCACTTTCCCCCATTATCTCAGCATACTGTACAGTGCTCCCGCCAGGGATTCTGGGAAATGACATGCAAATGAGCACACCCGTGGCTTCAAATCCTCTGAAGTAGGAATGTGCTTAAAGTTTCCCAGCTCGTTAGCTACCAGGATGGAAATGGGGGATGTACTAATGATCTTTAACTTACCTTATTCTTTAGGAAATTGGGGTTATTGATGTGCTTGTTTTCTGCACCTCCATCTTGAAATGATCAGCTGTATGCATGCGTCCTCCTGTGCAGACAGGAACGGGCAAAGGGGGCTTAGCATTTAATTGGGCAAAACAAAGGGCAGAAAATAAAGGCATTAAAACAATGTCCAAATATCTCTTTTGCGTTTCCGAATACAACTTCCATTGTTTTGACAAATAGTTTTGAATTCTCTACGGGGCAGGGCCTCGTAGCCACAAAATATTATGTACGGTGCTACACACACTGGCATCTCTGTACATGGAAAATACCATTATTTAAAAATACTTTTATGTAAAAGCCGTTAACATTTAACCTACTAAATATATCAATCTTTTTTTTTTTTTTTTTCCATTTTTCTCGCAATGTAACTTTCACTTGAAGGAAGCCATTCGAACTACTCTCCGTTCTGTAACATTCTTTTATTTGGAATGTACAAGGTTACATATTGCCAGTAACCCCAGTACAATTGATCCTTATTTTATCTATGTCGGATGAATGAAAGGCTGGGTGACCATGCTGAGATTTGAACCTTTGAACCAAAGTTTAGCACAGATGTTCCAGTCTGATGCATTGGAAAGATCTATCTATTCTACAGCATAACCACAGCTATGATTCACCCGACCAGAAACTAATAATGTCTGTGTGTTTCCAATACATCTCTTAGTCACCTCCCTGATGCCAAATGGTGGCAGTGGGCCAGTCCCGTACTATCTGATCCATACCATGCTACAGAACAACCTAATACTTATTTAACCTCTTTACTGCCACAAGGGACTGTGATGCCCCACCCAGCACCAGAGACACGCTGCTTACAGGGCACTAGACATAACATGGGTCAAGTTTGTGGTAGGAATAATGATGAGTCTCTGGCACTCCCAGTTTAGAAGGCGGAAGGGAAAACACAATTTCCCGTCATTTAATAATATAGATCAGTGGTTTCCAACCATTTATATTGTGAAAGTCTGAGAAATCCCAACCCTCTCTAATAGCACGTCAGTGATCAGGTACGTTGTAAGGAACCCCAACCCTCTCTAATAGCGTGTCTGAGATCAGATGCGTTGTAAGGAACCCCAACCCTCTCTAATAGCGCATCTGAGATCAGATACATTGTAAGGAACCCCAATCCTCTCTAATAGCGCGTCTGAGATCAGATGCATTGTAAGTAACCCCAACCCTCTCTAATAGCGGGTCTGAGATCAGATGCATTGTAAGGAACCCCAACCCTCTCTAATAGCGCGTCTGAGATCAGATGCATTGTAAGGCACCCCAACCCTCTCTAATAGCGCATCTGAGATCAGATGCATTGTAAGGCACCCCAACCCTCTCTAATAGCGGGTCTGAGATCAGATGCATTGTAAGGATCCCCAACCCTCTCTAATAGCGCGTTTGAGATCAGATGCATTGTAAGGCACCCCAACCCTCTCTAATAGCGGGTCTGAGATCAGATGCATTGTAAGGATCCCCAACCCTCTCTAATAGCGCGTCTGAGATCAGATGCATTGTAAGGAACCCCAATCCTCTCTTTTAGCGCGTCTGAGATCAGATGCATTGTAAGTAACCCCAACCCTCTCTAATAGCGCGTCTGAGATCAGATGCATTGTAAGAAACCCCAACCCTCTCTAATAGTGCGTCTGAGATCAGATGCATTGTAAGGAACCCCAACCATCTCTAATAGCGCATCTGAGATCAGATGCATTGTAAGGATCCCCAACCCTCTCTAATAACGCGTCTGAGATCAGATGCATTGTAAAGATCCCCAACCCTCTCTAATAGCGCGTCTGAGATCAGATGCATTGTAAGGAACCCCAACCCTCTCTAATAGCAGGTCTGAGATCAGATGCATTGTAAGGATCCCCAACCCTCACTAATAGCGCATCTGAGATCAGATGCATTGTAAGGAACCCCAATCCTCTCTAATAGCGCGTCTGAGATCAGATGTATTGTAAGTAACACCAACCCTCTCTAATAGCGCATCTGAGATCAGAAGCATTGTAAGGAACCCCAACCCTCTCTAATAGCGCGTCTGAGATCAGAAGCAGTGTAAATTCTTCTGTATTTGGTAAACTTTCGAATTACATGGAAATTGCAGGGAACTCTTTAGAGATGCCCGCGGAACCCTGTGCTGGAAAACACTGATTATAGATACGCACTTTAAACAAAAATGGGAGAACACACTTACAGGATGCTCATTAAATCCCATGGACATTATTATTAATTACTACACTATGAAATTAAACAGTGAGAAAAAACAAAAAACTAAATTCAATGTAAGAAAATGTATAAAAAGTATGAAAAATGGCTAACATTTTCACCAAAGATTTGAAAAAACAAATGGACAATTTTTAAATATCATTATGGGGGCAGGGGGCTGGGGGAGACACTACAATTGAGATTATAGGGACGATCAGATGGAAAAAGTATATAAGTAGCTCAATAAAAAAAGCAACTAATGACAAACCATAATGTATGGGATAAAAATGAATCAGAAACAAATACAGAAGATTCTGGTCTATTTGAGTACCGATCCATTGCAAGTTAAAAGACAAAAGTTTTTTTTATAAATTAAGGCGAGTTAAAACAGACAGTAAGTTTGAAAATAGAAGGGGAAGAAGTTGGTCGAAAATGTGGCAATTCGTCCCGCCAAGAATGCAAAACATACTAGACACCTAACAAGCTCCTATTGAACCCCCAAAATAACCACAACATATATATAAGCATATGAGTGTCACAGAGGAGTGCTACTGAGCATGGCAATATATATTTAAAACCAGAGACAGAACATAAAACACAGACAAAGCTCAGTTTTAGCACATCCAGTGAAACTCATACACGGTACAGTGCCTAAACATATATGTATAAATATCTATTAAGTAAAATGGTCTTTTAGTTTGACATTTTTGGCCAAAATTGTTGTAAGCCCCTGAGCCAACGGCACGGCAGACCACATTTCAGGGGTCCCTAACGCTAATATAAATTCTTAATAACCTGTGTAATAACAGGAAGAATGATTTATAATAAATCCCTCCCACATTTAAATGGTTAGGGGCTCACTCAATAGCATCTTCCACTCATAGGAACTTGCTTGCTTGCAGTTTGGCTGTGACAACTCTAATACAGAGTGCTTTTCCTGGTAATGTACAGGTTAATAAAAGCTTCAATCAGACTTAGAACTTTGCAACTAATATTGACAGATTTACTATAAATCATTCTTCCTGTTATTACACAGGTTATTAAGAATTTATATTAGCGTTAGGGACCCCTGATTTGTGGTCTGCCGTGCCGTTGGCTCAGGGGCTTACAACAATTTTGGCCAAAAATGTCAAACTAAAAGACCATTTTACTTAATAGATATTTATACATATATATTTAGGCACTGTACCGTGTATGAGTTTCACTGGATGTGCTAAAACTGAGCTTTGTCTGTGTTTTATGTTCTGTCTCTGATTTTAAATTCGTCCCGCCGTCAGAAACAATATCTTTTCTATCAAATCCCCAAATGAACCCTAGGGAGGGTATAGAAAATCAAGGAAAGGCAGGAGAACAAAGAGGGCACAAATGTGAGACAGTAGAAGACACACAGCCATTAAAAGTCATACATTTATCAGGAGTAGAATTAAAAGAAAGATACCCAGCAGTGTTAAGAAAAGAGTTATCCCAGCAAAAAATATAGATACATTTGAACTAGTCAAGAACGTAACATCTGTGAGTCCAGAGACAAGGATGCAGTTTCAGCCTCCCACTGTTGTACCTCTGCATGTCTAATAGCAGCAAAGCTGAACTAGAACCGAACCCGAACAGGGACTGCAACTGAGTGAGCCCATGCTAATGACCCCCTATTTATAACAGCTTCCTGGAGGGTAGCGTCCTATGTACGCTATAACTTCATCTGTGAGGAACCCTAATGTAGGTCCCCTAAAAGTTCTTGCAACCTACACATATCCTCGAAATTGTAGCTATTTATCAGGCACTGTAGCTGTTTTGTATGTCCTGTACCTATTATATTCAGTGCATCTTATACTTATTTCTACCAGTGGTTGAAGCTCGCAACCTTCAGCTAATTAAAGCATCTGGGAGATCGATGATTTCTCTGATAGCGATCAGCTGTCTAAGGGCGATTTAACACCACTTCTATTGTGCGTAACTAGAAGCATGTGCAGAAAATCCAAAATATACATTTAATTGGTAATATGATCTTTGCATATTGTTAATTGCACGTGTTACGGAGTCTTCTTGGGAGGTGTCACTGGCTTGGATGCTCCTCAATCACGTACTACTGACGTAGCACACAAAGTGTCCCTATCTTCATGGTGTAAATGGTGGAGAATCTAAAATTCAACCACCGCTGGATGTTTGAACCCCATCTTCAAACATGAATTCGCATACAGTATTACTACCTACTACCGGTCATCCCCGACCACTGTACAACATTACAACATTGCACAGGAGATATTGGGGAGGATATGACTCTCAGCAGATTTCTGCAGGCAAGACCCTGATGGGAAACATTACCCAGGATGATGAGGGATGTGGCTGGGGTATTGATTAGACAGCGACTGTATCCCCTTCCAGCTTGAAATCACGAAGAGTTGAGCCAAGAGGTAGATATTTGGTAATTAATAGGAACATCAGGGAAACATTATGTTTTCAGTAGTTAGAGCAGAATATCCTTCCTAGGGGAGGTTCAAACCTGGTTTGATGTTTTTTTTTTTAATAGAATTGGTTGTCTTAAGTTTGAGACAATTTTAACCCACTGGCTGCCAGATGGGCAGCTGATGTGTTGTCGGGCCGCCTGGCAGGGAAGGGGTTACAATTTCCTTGGGCCGTAAACTTAATTGATCAGAAAATAGACGTACGGTATTATTTCTCTCATCATTTATTCATAAGACCACCAGAAATACCACAGCGTGAACGATAAAATATCACGGTGACAAAAATAATACCTGAGCATGAACTGTAACGATGGGGGGAGAGTTCCCTGTGGCAAAGAGCTTCCAATCTAAAAGGACGTTATCCTACAAGTGCATATGTTTAAAACAGTTAGATGAAGTGGTACTTTAGGAACATATCTCCCATTCCCAACATGTCCAGCTCGCCCGGGTCATACTTTCACTGAGATAATAATGTCAGCTTGAAATCAAATCTGAAATAACAGACACAACCAACACAACCAACGGGAGGTCACATCAAGCAGCACCACAAGGATAACTTATACCATAGGGTGCAAAGGCTTGACGGTGGGGTGAACTTGTAGAAGATGTGATCTGGGATGCCATGTCTGGTCCTGTAAAGTGCTGCATATACATGGACAAGAGCAATAATCACGAGTGCTTTCATAACACGAAGGCCACCCCTGACCCAAGGAGCTTACACTTACAATGGGACGTTGGCCGACATACAGAACCAATGAATGGAGAAGTCTGGGATTTACTACTAATACTATCGAGTGGTTTTCTCAACATTGCTGAGTCCGGATCCCAATCAAAACCAAATAAAGAGATTGGACGGAAATGACATTTTTTTTTCAAATGTAAATCATATTCAATTTGAAGGATTTACACAGAAATATAGAATTGTCAAATATTGAATTATTGGCTCTGATTGGGCATATATTTTAAAGATTTTGAGAGAAAGCTTAAAGGTGCCCCTCATAAAGACCTCCATTGAAAGTAAGCTTGCTGGCATACTATTTAAAGAACATTGCCAACCTCACATTCATTTCCTAGGTGCATTTGTTTTATTTTCTTGTTTTAAAAAGCCCACAGTGTGCAGTAGAGTGTTCACATGGAAACCTCTGCTGTTTAGTCTCGCTTGCTCCACCAGGCAGAACAGAGCATCAAAGTGTGACGGTGCTCGTCCCCAACCCGGAAGCGGACCCACAGGGCTATGGTAGGGATGCAGAGTAAATGACCAGAGCCCAGGGACTGAGTCCTGTTACAGTATCCATAGTCGGTAAGCAGGCAGGGGGTCAGAGCTGGCGGCAGTGGTGCAAAGTCCAGGCAACAGGCAAAGGGTCAGGGCAGGTGGCAGGCAGCGAGGTCGGGGTCATGGTTCGGGGTCAGCAACAGGGATTCCAAATGAACAGGCGAGCCTCTGGAACAGGGAAGCCACAGGGATGGCTCACGAACAAGGAAGGTTCAGCAACAGGCTAGGCACAGCAACAGCCTAGCCTCTGGAACAGGGAAGGCTCACGAACAAGGAAGACTCAGCTACAAGAACCCAAGGTGGCCAGGAACAACGAGAAACATATACAATGCTCAGGCAGTTGCTGGAAGTCACTGGCTGCTAAATAAGCCCTTGAACAGGTGCAGCCAATATAGTAGGCTGCCAGTAATCAAAATGTCCACAGCAGCCAAGTAAGGGCGAGTTCCAGCCAAAGCCTGGACTGGAATCCTTACACAAAGATACTTGTCCGACACAAGGGGTAATTCTATTCATGCCCCCTGAAGTGGCTGGCCAGACTGGTGTAGGATGAAATCCCCCATAGATTTCAATGTTTTTTTTTTCAGAATATAGAATACATTCAGCGAATATAGAAGAAGGCCTCAAAAGTCTTATCCTGAACACAAACGAGGCTCTTTGAAGTCCAGGGTAGTCACCAAGTAGGAGTGCTTGGTAGTCATGTTAATTTTTAGAAAGCAAATACATTGTTTAAAATAATAGCGAGTGGGCGGGGGGCGGGGGGCGGGGGGCAGGAAGGTTAAAACCGCCATGTTAATGTAAAGTATGGTGAAGGAGTCTACACTGCACCTTTAAGAAATGAGCTTTATAGAAACAGAACCAGAGTAATAGTAGAGCATGTGACGACAATGTGATACTAATTACAATGAGTGGTACATGAAATGTGTTACTTCTTAAGGGTATTCGCTCGGACTCTACAGCTAGAGAAACAAAGGAAGTGGTGGTGATACCTTACCAACTTGAAGGAAAGTTACCAACTCGAAGGAAAGACTTGTACGGGTATTTAAGGGTTATTTATTAACTCCTGGGATGTCCCATGACGTAGCTACCATATCATGGTGCCTGGCACTCCCAGGGACCCCACCACGCTGTAGATAAGTCATGTGCTATTTGCTCGTTTTTCAATGGAGCAACGAACGCGATCTGGCCGGATGAGAAACTGAAAAGTTGGACTCCTCCACCATTCCATCATTACGTGGTTGCTCCTGAGGAGAGCGCAATCTGGTGCAGTATTTATGCGCTAGTCTTGCTAATTTTTTGCAGATGGCATAAATGGCCCACTCGTGTTTCCAAAGCTCTCGTTTCATTTGACATTAATTCATATTTACTTTCTTTAAATTTGGCGCAGCGGTAATTGGCAGGCATAGGGAATATCTAACAAGCCTAGTGCTGTTTGTCTCTGAAGGGATGGTGGTGTGACGTCGTGGAGCCCACGAGAGACCCCGGCAGGGCTGAGACGCCACTCCAGGACCATCGACGACACCTGAGGGGACGGTGGCAGTCAGAGAGTTCACAACGTCGAGGACCATACACGATTGTGTTTAATGCTTTTTAATATCGCAGACATTGTACCAACAACTCGATTCCGATATTTAAGAACAGATTACCAAGGTCTTCGATGTGCCCATATAAACCTGACACACTGTGAGTATACACCACTTAGGAGCCAAGTTTTCTTGTAATTCTCAAATTTAATACATCTATACTATGATATGTTTTTTTTTTTTGTTCTCTTTTGGTTGAATTTCATTTACGCCCCCCCCTGGATTCTGAAGAATAATTAGCCATGTTTCATACCAGGGTTCGTCAACTAGTTCTCCGGGGGGACACTTCTGGATTTCTAGCTTATGACCGTTTATGTTCATTTTACCCACACCGCGGCCACCTCCACCCTTCAGACTTTCATTCATTGTTTGCCGTCCCACAACATTGAACTTGTCCAATTATAATGACCACCTCCACCTGTGTTTATTAGAGCACACATAGGGGAGCTTCTCTCCCCATTTTCTAGTTCTCCGAAGGGGCCAGATCAGAAAACATTTTGGAATAGGAGGGCCACAATATTATTGTAATGTAATTTTAGCAACATTTAAAGACTTGAAACTATTGTATTTCAACATTTTGCAAGCATTTATAACATCTGTACCATATACTAGTTATTACCTTTACTGACAAGTAATTTAGCTGCCTAAGCAACTAGTATGCAATTAGTAGGAGCAGAGAGTCTAAGGGCCAGATCAAGGCCCTTCGCCGGTCGCATTAGTAACGCGGGCCAACCAGTGGCAGAGCCCTTATCTATGTTTTGAGTTTAAGAGTGCCCTGACCTATAAGGGTAGGGGGGCATGACTGGGTTGTGAGATCAGCAGAAGAGGTGGGGGTCAGGTAGGTTACATAAGAAGGGGGAGGGGGCGGGAAATTAGGGTTACTTCTGCTTACCCACCATTAGAGACGTTCCCACCCTCCCTTCCTTGATTTGATTTGAGTTGGGGCAAGGATGTAGGGGGTTGTTAAATGCAACTGTCGCAGCTTTAGAGGATTGTATGGTTGGAGTAGTTTGGCCTGGGTGGGGGAAAGGAGGACGTGGTCAGTATTGGCTTCTTTAAGTGAGGTGTGTTGTACCTCTTAATTGGATTTGATGGGGAAAGCAGTGTCATCCCTGACTGGCGCAGCCGGCATAAGTGTCTTTATGGGTATGTGCAATTACGTACCATGTGGCTTAGGCGGCTTGTGGCGATGTGGGTATGAGTTGAGGATACCTCTCTGGCTCTTATGTATGTTATGACGGAGCAAACTGGCTCGGTCCCTAGGTTCTTTCAATGTATGTTTATGTTAGCATGTTGGATTTGTTTCTAACTGGTTATCATCCCAAAAAGTTGTGTGGGGTGGTTACTGGGATCTGGTGGAGGGGACAGGTTCGAGGTATGGGTAGGTCATGTGCGTATCCTAATGCTCGAAGCAGGATGTACATGGCAGAGGGCATCTTGTCTCCTAGATACCCTGCTCTCAGACTTTCAATGCTGATACCATTAGAGACAGGACAGAAGCCTGCCTGCACCAGAGTACCACAGGACTTCCAAGATGGAGTCTGTGTAATTGCTTTGGTCGCCATGACATGGTCGCAATGCATCACTTGATGACGTGAATATAAGCAGAGCATTCTCGTCTTCCTTACATCTTTCATAGAAAACTGGCAAAAATAACATGGCATTCCTTAAATGTCATAAGGGCCCCTAGCGTGCAGACATTGTGGCATTCATGGAACATCATAGGGGACCCATTGCTTTGCAGTCCCGAAGCCAGGAACTCTTGGTTGCAAAATTGGGCTCTGCAATAGACAAAAAAAATGCACAAAGGCACCAAAAAGTGCTCAAGACGAAATGCAAAACAAAATAAGAAAGACAATAATAGACTTATCTTTGTTTAGGGAGCTGTAAGGATCCATCAAAGGCTCAGCACCCGCCAAGGCCCAGTCGCCTGATTGGTTCCAGGTTCTCTCCTGCCTGCAGCAGCAATCCGGCATCTGATTCGCCAATCCTCCTATTTAGGCTTAGCCCTTCCACCAGGAAGTTGGCTGAGCATAAACCTTGTGCCGGTTGCTGGTCGCAAGCAGCCTGCCAAGTTTCATCTTGCCTTGCCTCCTTTGCATTGAACCACGCTGCTGTCTCCTATCCTCGACCCCGGCTAAGGCCGTGCCTATAGTGCCGTCGATGGTGACGGCAACACGATGGGTGACGTCACCCGTCGCCACCGGCGAAAGTTATGTTTCGCCGGGCGGTGGCAGCGGGATTCCGGCAATTTGATTTGTTCAAGGGCCGTCACGTGACGCGACAGCCCTTGAAAAATCAAATTTTGACGGCTTCCAGTTCTCGCAACGGTGACGTCGCTTTGTCACCGTCGCGCGCACTATAAGCGCACGCGGTGGCCAATGTATTTGTTTTCGGGCGACATCACTATAAGCACGGCCTTACTCTCGACCATTCTACTCTCTCCTACCCAAGACCCAGTTCAATGACCCCTACGATCCGTATCTCTCCAACCCTCAACCCTTTTTAGAGCGTGTATATCCACAATTATATCCAATGTGGGCTTAGCATGCAATTCAGCTCAGGAATCCCATCCAGGGAGCTCATTGGGCGAATCTAACTGCAATTAGGATCACAACGGAGAAAACCAGGCAGCGGCAGTGTACAGCTGAAATACCAAAATATGAGAGAGAGATAGAGAGAGAGAGAGAGAGAGAGAGAGAGAGAGAGAGAGAGAGAGAGAGAGATAGAGAGAGAGAGAGATAGAGAGATAGAGATATCTCTCTCTCTATCTCTCTATCTCTCTATCTCTATCAGGGCTCACAAATTGTTACACAATATATATATTTTATTGAACCATAATTAAAAAGGAGAAACAATCATCCAACGCGTTTCGCTCCATAAGGCTCTTTATCAAGGAGTCTAAAAACACATGTTAAAACACACATATATACTAATAATGGTACGTCATACGTCATCACGTGAACACTCAGACATCATGACGCAAATAATCTTAATATATCCAGTATATCCAGTGCAGCAGGTGTCAATATCATGACACCCAACAACATTCGACAAAGAATGTCTCCAAACCTATTACAGGACCCTGAGGGTACATAGCCAATAAATTAACTAGAAGAAACCTCGTTTAAATACAATTCTATAGAGATAGTAATGTATTCAGATATGTAATAAAATTATACAATTTGTACACACAGTATATGAAATCCAATAAGGGAGCACCATATTGGAGGAAATAGTGAATAAAAAATAACAATAATAAATCCATATATACTACAGTATATAGAAAAGGAAAAATCTACCAAAATATTTCTAAAAATACACAGTGGTCTATAAGGGACGTATGAGACCCTCAGTATCACAAGAAACTAAGGGGGGGGGGGGGGGGAAATCATTCTCCAAAAAGGCATTATTCCAAAAGATATATCAAAGAAAAAATCAGTGTTAAGATTAGATGGAATCCGAGTCTTAAAGATAAAGATCCGAAAAAGCTTCCCAGCGATCCAGTAATTTCATTCTATTCCCACCTCTAACGGGAACTGGTATGTGTTCAATGGCCCACACATGAAAGATTATACAGGTTACCAAATCCGCACTGATTAAAACGTCTACATGCGGGATGCCGAGTGCCTCCGTTACTTATCAAACGCATATCTATCTGCGATGGACAAAGAGGGCCCGGATATCAGATATTATCGTCTTAACTCCTGCAGTCCATTAGGGCTGAATAATATATAGTTCAAAGGATGAACAGACACAAATTGAGATCCTTATCACTTTGAAGTAAAGAGTATTAAGTATAAATGTTTTGCACAGATGGTGCCCAGATGTTTATACATAGCGGAAATCGCTTACAAAGACAGCCATGCCAGCTACAAAGTGGGATGCTAGCTGGCGAGCCCTTTTTACTAGGCCACTGCTAAGCTAATCCAGTTAATATTCAAAACGTTAACGTTTAAATGTTGAAAGAAGTAAAAACGCAGCATTCTTTGCTCGTTAGCCACGTTGACGAGGTTAGACAAACACAAATAAATGACATGGAGTAGGAGGTAGGAAGAGGGCTGTTCTGATCAATATGGATGTGTGATGTTTTCATTTTTCCGTTTGCTAAATGTTTCACTGTTTATTTTTTCCCAAACATTTCCCGATCTCATGAATTTTTGCGATTTTTTTTTTTTTGGAAGCAGCAAAACATGAAATCTTACATGGGTTTTTAAAACAAATAAATCAGTTCTGTAGTATTAGATTGTACTTAATGTATTTTATTTTACTTTTTATTATTCGACTCTTAACGCCATTTTTTATGAGTTTTAAAGCATCCTTTGATTTCTATAGCAGGTTTTAACCCGCATTCCAAGCAGTGCAAGATATTTGCAACACTTTCCCGTTTGCAATCATTTGTTGCCAATGTTCCCAGCAGTTTGAGCTGCAAACTGCAACAATAGATAATGTTACCTTAGTAATAGAAGGATAGATAGCTCCTGAGTTACACTGACTGAAGCAGCCATTATGTTGGGCACACAATCAGGATTGTTACAGATTTATAACTGGAGCACCAAACGACTGCCAGCTTAGGTAACAATGTAGAAATATACATTGCCACACGCTTTACATATACAAATAATAATTAGGAAAAAGTGGTGGGGGGATGTCGTATTGCTGCTTTAAATGCTAAAAAAAAAAAACTGGAAATGTTGGCTTTCCCCCCAAAATGTCACACCCCCTCACACCCCCCCAAAATTGTTCTCATTTGTTACATTAAATAGCCATGGTCACCAGTGGGAATGTGGTCATTTTGGTCATGTGACCCTGCAAACATTTTGGGGGAAATGTCGCCCTTTTCTCACAAATTGTTTTCATTAAAGAAAAACCGGCAAATTTCACGTCAAACTCAAACTTTTTCTCACACATATCTACCAGCAGCAGCAGCAAGTAGGTCTATGTTGTGATAGATTCTGTTATATCGTGACTCACATTCACGTGTACATGCCGCAGCTTGTGAACTAGGCAGTGTGATACAGTATATAGAAGGCACAGACTACGGCCCCATTGCCTGCGATGCACGTGCGCCTGCGAGGCTGGCGGCGCGTGCAGCCGAGTTCCCCGGTCTGCAGAGAGCTGCAGTGGGAAAGATGGGGGGGGGGGGAGTGAGTGACGGGGGCTCGGCTGTGACGTCACCCGGCAGGTTCGCCCTCGTTGGCTGAACCGGCGGGGTCGTGGCCTAGCGCTCCGTCGCTAGGTCTAATCATAATTTTAACGTGAGTCTGAAAAACGCACCGCGCGGCGCGTCGGCCCCCCCCCCCTCGCAGCGGGCCCGGCCTCATTGAGGGGTGGCTCTTGTCCCCACAGTGCCCACTGCAGTAGCCAGCGGGGACCTGGCCTTACAAAGCATAGAGCACAGGGCAGAAGGACAGAGAGAAATATAAAGTCACATTTCTAGCAGGCAGAGCATACACAGAAACAAATGATGCTGTTACAGTTATAATAACACAGGCAGTGCATGCAGTGGTATACACACATACTAATGTAGAGGTACATTTTACTGTACCTATAAATGGCACATGTGCTTTAAATGTAATGCAATTGTCTTGAAAATGCAATGTGTACTTCAAAGAACTTCCCATCTAAGTATAATATTATCCAGTTGCTCTGTCGTTTCTTGCTGTGCTTTGGTTGCACAATAATTACTGGAATTCTTGGTCTGATTTAAAATATCATCTGTTTTTTTTTCTCTCTTCTCTGCCTCCGTGATTGAAAAAGATAGTGTTGTAGCCTTATTAGTCCAATCAAATATAAATAACAAAATGTAATAACTTCAATAACTTTATTACATAAAGCCCTTTTCTCCCAATGGGTTTCAAAGCGCGTCACAATAGCGTGAGGTACGCAGCACATAGGACTGTTACAGACGCAGTCCCTGCCCCGTTGAGCTTACAATCTATGGTTTTGGTGCCTGAGGCACAGGGAGATAAAGTGATTTGCCCAAGGTCACAAGGAGCCGACACCGGGAATTGAACCAGGTTCTCAGTGCTGTTGTTTACAGAATCAGTGTCTTTATTCCTTCTCCAGTATAAACATTTCTGTTACATATTATGATACCTATTTAAAAGGCTAACACAGTGTTACATTCACAAGCTCTCGGGAGCTAAGCATTTGCTCATTATGCCTCACTTAATAAAGGGAGATATCATTGAACAATGTATATCAGAAACAACAGCGGTGTTGATACATTCTATTCTGTATTTTGCGGAAACTGAAACCACTGCACAAATCCGTGTTCATTAGCACCTTCCAACACTGTAACTCAATGCTGAACAGTGCGGCTGCAGAGAAAGCTCGGACACCGGCGGCCATATTGTTTCCCCAGCGTGCCTGGTGGAGCTCCGGTCCCACCTCTAACTCCCCACTTCCAGAGTGGTGGGGTCTCCAGATGTCGAGGGACCGACAATGAGCCGACCGACACCCCCTTTGGAGGTAAGTATCTCGGGAAGCAGGGGGTCCCCAGAGCTGAAAGTAATGGGGTTCAGCTCCGGAGACCCCCTGCTTCAAATCTATGTTAATAAAAGAATACATTTTAAAAAGCGCACAAATTGCTCCTTTAAAGCAGCGAAATGATACAATATTTGCGTTTTCATTCTTCTTGTTGCTCTTCCCTCAGTTTGTCATGTGGAGGGATTTTATTTTAAATCCCAGCTGCTGATTATATATGTACAGAAGTTATCAGTTATCAGGCGTCTCCCACCAAAAACTCCCCGTGGGCTCTGGCACATATACAATCAGCCCCTCAGTCCCATCACATGTCACCTAATGGAAAATACCATTTACAATCTAATAGCCACTGTGACAGTAATATGCAGTATATCTTAGCCTTTTATTACTCTTTCCCACACTGACAGAGAGAGAGAATGAGAGAAAGGTGGAGAGAACGAGAGAGAGACCCCCCGAGAGAGAGTGAGAGAGCCCCCTAGAGAGAGAGACCCCGAGAGAGAAAGAGAGAACACGAGAGAGAGAGACCCCGAGAGAGAGACCCCGAGAGACAGAGAGACCCCGAGAGAGAGAGAGAACCAGGGAGAGAGTGAGAGAGCCCCCTAGAGAGAGAGACCCAGAGAGAGAGAGAGAGAGAGAGAGAGAGAGAACACGAGGGAGAGAGACCCCGAGAGAGAGACCCCGAGAGAGAGACCCCGAGAGAGAGAGACCCAAAGAGAGAGAGACCCCGAGAGAGAGAGAACCCGAGAGAGATCCCGAGAGAGAGAGAGATCCCGAGAGAGAGAGTTCGAGAGAGTGAGAGAGAGAGAGACCCCGAGAGAGAGAAAGCCAGAGAGAGAGCCAGAGAACCAGAAAAGTTTCAGCTAAGCCAGTTTTTCAAGTAGAGATTCTTTCTTAATCCTAACAGGAAACCTCCAGAGACCCGGAATATACCACAATCCTCACCAACTATGAAATAGCTTATTGTAGCTAATAAGATCTACAGAGCTGCTCCCTGCACAGTATTCCCCTGCAGCAGCTTTGGGACACGAGCAAAGAACGCTCCCTTATCTGGGTGACAGGCCCTCACTTGCTGACACAGGGGGGTATTTTGCTTTACAGGGGAGGGTTGTGTGCATGTCGCTAACAAATCACCCCCAGTTTAGAGAGGTGAGATGTGGGGGGCACACTGTATTAATTTTATTATAGAGCTAACATTTTTTATGACTATATTAATTTCATGATGCAGTATGTGTGTTAACTATACCTGTATGTTTGAATATGGAAAGTACACCGTCATCTTAATATAAAAACAAATTATATATATACACTGGCGACACACTTTATTCGAGCTTGGCTAGTCCCACGAATTCGGGTATACCCGGGTGTATTGAGGTTTGTGACTGTTTTCTGCCCGAGTGCATTGAGTTATTTTCCAAGCAGGGATTGAAGCATTTTATTCCCGCTGGCTGCAATACTGCACAGTATATATATATATACTGCATTACAATTCATGAATTTATGCCATCTGGTAGACACGCGAAGCATTGCAGCCTATTAAGTCCTAATCATTATCATTTAACAGATCAGCCGCCCATCAGCCAGGCATGAACCTAGGCTGGGAAGGCAAATGCAACGGGGCTTGTCAGAGGTGAGGAGTGGCGCATTCCAGGTATCTGCCAGGTACATACCGGGTATTTGCTCGAATAAAGTGTGTCGGTGCAGTATAGCCTAGCCTCCCGGCTGCTACTTCTCTGCCTGGACCATTCCAGTGTAAGTCCTGTTAGGTGCAGCCAGTGGATAGGTTAATTCCTTCTTTCCATGCCTTGTGTGCTATTGCAGCCTTGGATTGTGTCATCAGTATCCAAGGGCGGGCCTTAGCAACTACCAGAGAGTGTCAGCCTGAAGGAAGGATACTAATTGGTTCATCTGTAGTATGTGATGACCAATCAGTATTCTACCTGCTCTGTTAAGGGGCAGGGTTACAAACATCTCCTGAGGGTTGTCTCTGACACTTTCCCAAAGGTTTGGGTCTGTCTGGCTCCCCTCCCCCTGAGGAGTGGGATATGAGTGAGTTATCCTGAGCACTACCAGGAATAAGAACCTGGATGGGGCCTGCAAAGCCTTATCCCTAAAGAAAGAACTGTAATGCCTCTGTGAATACTCTGCATGCAATAAAACCCAGAAAAGACAAAGAGTGTGTTTACTGTCTGCTACTGTGTAAGGAGAAGTGTCAGTACGGGCCATCCCCTGCTCATCACAGATGATCCATACTGTCTGGAGGCGCTGCACCAAGGAAGATCAAGGTTACATAGCTACATAGTTACATAGTAGATGAGGTTGAAAAAAGACGTAGGTTCATCAAGTTCAACCTATGCTAAATTTAGACAACAGATACTTTATCCTATTTCTATACTTACTTATTGATCCAGACAAAGGCAAACAAAAAACCCCAGTGACATATCATCCAATGATATCTCATAAGGGGAAAAATAAATTCCTTCCTGACTCCAAGAATTGGCAATCAGATATCTCCCTGGATCAACATCCTTCCCATGTATACTTATTTGGTATATCCCTATATTCCTTTCCCATCTAAAAAGATGTCCAACCTTTTTTTGAACAAATCTATTGTATCTGCCATCACAGTCTCCATGGGTAATGAATTCCACATTTTAACTGCCCTTACTGTAAAGAACCCTTTCCTTTGTTGCTGGTGAAATCTCCTTTCCTCCAAACTTAAGGGATGGCCCTGAGTCCTTTGTACTGCCCGTGGGATGAATAGTTCTTTTGAAAGCTCCTTGTATTGTCCCTGAATATATTTGTATATAGTTATCATATCCCCTCTTAGACGCCTCTTTTCTAATGTAAATAAATCTAATTTAGCTAGTCTCTCCTCATAAGTTAGACTGTCCATCCCCTTTATTAATTTGGTGGCTCTTCTCTGAACTCTCTCTAGTTCCATAATGTCTTTTCTTAGGATTGGTGCCCAAAATTGTACTCCATATTCAAGGTGAGGTCTTACTAGTGCTTTGTAAAGGGGCATAATTATGTTTACTTCCCTTCCATCCATTGCCCGTTTGATGCAAGGTAATCTGCACCCCTGTCCTGGTTCTCCCCACACCACCGCGGAGCACTCAGCCCTCCTGTTTACCAACAGGTACAGCACAACACCCTGAAGTAGTAGTTAAAAGAGCATACCCACCCCAATTTCACATAGGGGGGGGGGGGTTCAAGGGCTAAATATATATAATGTACAGTATGGAGAACCAATGTGACTTAATGTCTGGATGGGATGGCACCTTTTAAAGAAAATACTAG
Source organism: Ascaphus truei (assembly GCF_040206685.1). NCBI lineage: Eukaryota > Metazoa > Chordata > Amphibia > Anura > Ascaphidae > Ascaphus > Ascaphus truei. Next base: position 464,473,419 of record NC_134484.1, read on the forward strand.
CTTTCTTGGAGGACTTCGGGGATGGCTTGCGAGGGAGCAGCTGCACTTCCCACCAGCTCTGTGGATCAAGGGTCATCACTTTTAGGAGGAGATTTCAATATGTTTGATAACAAGTATTTTGATAAGAAAGGCCCCAAAATTATTACGAGGAGGAAATGACAAGTAGACAGTATTAAGAAAAACCTTAATCTAATATACATGTGGAGAGCGTTACACCCGGAAGATAAAGAATTTCATTTGTATGTCTAAAACTCGCCTATGTTTGCGCCATACAGTATATATTATTTCCTAATACACCCTGCAGTCTTTAAAGTTGAAGAAGCATTAATTGCGCAATTTACATGTTCCGATCATGCCCCTTTGTGGTTTAAAATACTTAAGTCCAAACATAGAAGTTTTCAGAGTTTGGAGATTTCTAGCGAGATTAAGGGGATCTCAGAACTTTAGAGATGACAGGAAAAACTCTTGGGAAATGTATAAATTAAATGTGCAACATCTATCTAAAATACGCTTATTTTGGAAAACCGCGATAATGGTTCTAAGAGGTGAAATTATTTCTGCTGTATCAAGAAACAAAAAAGAATCAAACAGACAATCTATAGTGATGTGTATCAAAGGCATATCAAAAACTAAAACAAAATGTAGCCCTGTTTCCCCTAGGGTACAGGAAGACTACCAATGCTGTGTAACCTGTTGGCTTGCAGGGCCTGAGCCTCTGCCACGGAGAGCCTGGGGCAATGTATATATATGCGTATTGTCTCTTACCAGATGCAGCGCCTCCGTCTGCGATGGCTCCCAGCAGAGCAGGAGTTGTTCCTCGCAGGACACCAATAAAATAATACCCACACAGTGTGTATGAGAACTAATAGCTTTACTAACGATCATCATATACATAACATTCTGTATTTTCCCCCAAGGAGACACAACTAGCCAAAGCGTCTCGCAGGACGCGACCCTCCACTGTGTCCAATGTCCCACACTGCAATCCCCCCAAGTGTGTGTGTGGTGACTGCGCAGCCACTAGAATGAGAGTGTTACAGTTGGTGCACTTAGTAGAGAGTTACCTGCCGAGCGGCCAGCGGTTACTCGGACCAGCAGACAATCTTCGCAAAGGATCCGCAGACACGGGGCCTTCCGCGATACTGCTCCGGGGTGAATGACAATGTCTATGATGACATTTGGTCTCAAATCTCTGCTGCACTCTGCAGCCACCTCTGGGTCTCTGTCTTGACACCCCTACTGGGACAGGTTCCTAGTCTAGGGCCTGTCCCTATAGTACCACAAGCTGACTGTGACACTGGGGCCTATGGGGAAGTTCCTGGCCTAGTGTAGAGGCTACTTGCCTCTCTACACACCGAGCTCCTTCCTCGTCCCCTTCCTGGTCTGGTCAGCGCAATGTGTCCCCCTGCTCTACCTCATATCCTCTTCCTGCGGAGCTCCTGTCGCCCTATTGGCTCCCTGGCGTCACCTGGTCTGCGGGTGCTCATGGGACTTGTAGTCCCCTGCTCTAGTCCTCCTCTCATTGATCTGGGCTTCGCGTGCTACCGCAGCCCCTCCCTGCACATGCGCAATCTCTCTTTCTGCGCCGTCGCCTCGCGGACTCACTGCGCATGCGCGAATACCAAAATGGCGACGCCCTGAGCGCTCGGCCCGCCGCGGAGCCTCCCAGACACCTGAGCACTCCCTGCACGCTCTGCAGTCTTCCCTGACTCACCCATAGCAGCGGAGGTAGGGGCAACCTGGAGGACCTGGCTACAAAAATATAACGGAAACTAAGGAAAAAAGGTATTTGGACGTAATAAAGGAATTTGAGAGAATAGCACAAAAGAGACGAAGTAGAAATGTCATTTCAGAGATTCAAATTTAACAAATATGGAAACAAAATTGTCAAAACCTTGGATAGCGATAGGCCCCAAAATCACGTTACAGCTTTGAAAGATCACAAAGGGATGCTAAAGGAAAATAAATCCTCCAAATATTTATATAAAAATTGTATGGGAAACGATATACGGGTGAAAGTAGAGTGAATGATAAAAGTGGGGAATTTTGGGACAATTAAATCTACCACAACTGCTTTTTAACTTGTTTATTAATGACCTCGAGGTCGGCATAGAGAGCAAAGTCTCCATCTTTGCTGATGACACTAAATTGTGTAAGGTAATAGAATCAGAGCAGGATGTAATTTCTCTCCAGAAGGACTTGGAGAGAATGGAAACGCGGCAGGTAAATGGCAGATGAGGTTTAATACAGATAAATGTAAGGTTATGCATTTGGGAAACAAGATAAAATAGGTGACTTAAAATGAAATGGGGATAAATTGGGGAATTCTTGATGTAGAAGGATTTAGGAGTGCTTGTAGACAGCAGGCTTAGCAATAGTGCCCAAAGTCATGCAGTAGCTGCAAAAGCAAACAAGATCTTATCTTGCATCAAACGGGCAATGGATGGAAGGGAAGTTAACATAATGATGCCCCTTTACAAAGCACTAGTAAGACCATACCTTGCATATGGAGTATAGTTTTGGGCACCACTCCATAAAAAAAACATGGCACTAGAAAAAGTGCAGAGAAGGGCCACCAGATTAATAAAGGGGATGGATAATCTAATTTATGAGGAGAGGCTAGCTAAATTAATATTATTTACATCAGAAAAGAGGCATATAAGAGGGGATATGGTAATTATATACAAGTATATTCAGGGGTCTTACAAAGCAACTATTCATTCCAAGGGCAGTACAAATGACACAGGGGCATCCCTTAAGGTTGAAGGAAAGGTGATTTCACCAGCAACAAAAAAAGGGTTATTTACAGTAAGGGCAGTTAAAATGTGGAATTCATTACCCAATGGAAACTGTGAAGACAGATACAATAAATATCTTCAAAAAAGGTTGGACATCTTTTTAGAAAGGAAAGTTATACAGGGATATACCAAATAAGTAAACATGGGAAGGATGTTGATCCAGGGATTAATCCGATTGACAATATTTAGAGTCAGGAAGGAATTTATTTCCCCCCTGTGAGATATCATTAGATGATGTGTCACTGGGTGTTTTTGTTTGCCTTCCTTTGGACCAATATGCTATAAATACAAATATAGGATAAGGTATCTGTTTAAATGTAGCATAGGGTGAACTTGATGGACGTATGTCTTTTTTCAACCTCATCTACTATGTAACTATATATCTCGCCCAAAATGAAGTGCTGTGGAAAGATTAAATTGCAAAATCAGTTGATGAGGTAAATTCTGTAATAAAAACTTTGAAGGATGCCAAATCCCCAGGCTGATGGCTACACTGGGAAATCGTATGCATTTCCCAGAAGAATTCTCTCTACAGCTCACTGATCTTTTTAATCACTTTATAAATACAGAAACCATCCCAAAATAATTCAACAGTGCCTTTACATACGTGTTACCCAAACCAGGAAGCGAAGAAAGAAATCAAACCTCCGACAGGCCTATATCTCTGTTAAATGTTGAATATAAAATTCTAACAACAATTATGGCAACAAGGCTGGAAAAAGACTTTCTTCAGTAATTGACCCAGATCAAACGGGTTTTATATGGGGAAAAAAACTCCTGCTACTAATATACAAAAGATATTATTGGCTTTCCAGTTTCTAAAACAAAAATAAGAGCAATCTAAGGCAGTTATTATAAGTTTAGATGGGGAGAAAGCCTTCGATTTAATTGAATTAAATCATTTATATAAAACAATGGGCAATTTGGAACTGCAGGAAATGTTATGAATCTATCAAAAACTATATATGAACTTCCCCAACAGGGATTGTGGCAAATAGATTTGTTTCTGATCCCTTTATTTTAGAATAGGGAACAAGACAGGGTTGTCCTCTGTCGTCCTTGCTATTTCAATGGCTCTTCTAACCTTAGTGGGAGAATTACGCAATCAGAAAGGTGTAAAGGGTTTTAAATTGCAAATTAAGTATTTAAATTAGCATTGTTTGCAGATTATATGCTTTTGTTAGCTTCATACCCAAGTCTTCTATACCAGAAATTAATTAAAAGAAATTAGATGTTTAGTTCTTTTTCAGGATACAAGATTAATGTAGACAAGACAAAAATACTACCACTAAGGCCCTTGGCTAAACTTTAGTTTGGATGATAATAAATAGTCTAATAATCTAATACAGAAGGGCCCCACTCACGGCGGGTTCCGTTTCAGGCAATTGCTATGTCCACCGGCGATTTCCCGTCTCTCCTACCTCCTACGGCGTCTCAGCGTGCCCCTTCTGCATATGTGCGGACTCGGCGGGCCCCTTCTGCGCATGCGCAAGCTCAGCGGCCCACCTTCTGCGTATTCGCAGACTCGGTGGCCCCCCTTGGCAGTACCGCCGTATTGGCAGATCGCTGAGAAGTGGGGCCCTGCTGTAATAATAATAATCAGTGGTTGACAAATCACCAAAAAATCTACTCGCCACACAAAAAAATCTACTCGCCACCTAGTACCAAACGTGTGCTGCTTGGGCCAATATTTACTCGCCCGGGGGTTAAATCCACTCGCCCGGGGCGAGCAAATGTATAGATTTGTCGAACACTGATAATAATAATAGGCTCCTCCCTCCTGATGAAGCGTGCCGTGTCATGCAAAACGCGTGCCGGGGAATCAGTGACGTCACTACGCTGACGTTTTGAAGCGTGACGGTGCCATCTTAGAAACTGAAGCACGCTTTGTATCTTGGGTCTTTCGTCTATTTGAGGCTTTTTTTTCAATACACTTAGCACTTCAGTCGACACATTGTTACTCAGTTACACCTATGCCCATTAACGCTGATCTGCACGAGATTATATAGCCATCCTTATTACTATCATTATATACCTTGAAGGGCACTGAGGTGTATTTGTGATTATGATACATATTATGATATCCATGTCATCTGTATATAACCTTGTATACAGGGCCATCTTAACAACATTAGGGGACCCAGGCAAAGCAGTGCAAGGGGGCCTGCCTACACAATCACATACATATATACACACACACGCACACACCACAGCAGGAGGAGGACAGCCAGAGAGGACGGAGTGAGACTCAGTGAGCAGCGTGGCACCGCAATGGAGGACAGGACCAGGTGAGGCAAGTGACCTGTACCTGGCTGCAGTAGAGACTTGGACTTGACTTGCGAGTTGGGGGCACTCATGCCCGCGTGCGCACAGCACGCTCCACCACAGTCGTCCAAACCTCTGCCGTCCGACTCCTGTCATTCACGTGAGCGCGCCACTGCTCACTGCCGCCCGGCTCCTGTCATTGACGTGAGCGCGCCTCTGCTCACTGCCGCCCGGCTCCTGTCATTGACGTGAGCGCGCCACTGCTCACTGCCGCCCGGCTCCTGTCATTGACGTGAACGCGCCTCTGCTCACTGCCGCCCGGCTCCTGTCATTGACGTGAGCGCGCCACTGCTCACTGCCGCCCGGCTCCTGTCATTGACGTGAACGTGCCTCTGCTCACTGCCGCCCGGCTCCTGTCATTGACGTGAGAGCGCCACTGCTCACTGCCGCCCGGCTCCTGTCATTGACGTGAGCGCGCCACTGCTCACTGCCGCCCGGCTCCTGTCATTGACGTGAGCGCGCCACTGATCACTGCAGCCTGGCTCCTGTCATTGACGTGAGCGCGCCACTGATCACTGCCGCCCGGCTCCTGTCATTGACGTGAGCGCGCCACTGCTCACTGCCGCCCGGCTCCTGTCATTGACGTGAGCGCGCCACTGATCAATGCCACCCGGCTCCTGTAATTGACGTGAGCGCGCCACTGATCACTGCCGCCCGGCTCCTGTCATTGACGTGAGCGCGCCACTGATCAATGCCGCCCGGCTCCTGTCATTGACGTGAGCGCGCCACTGATCAATGCCGCCCGGCTCCTGTCATTGACGTGAGCGCGCCACTGATCAATGCCACCCGGCTCCTGTAATTGACGTGAGCGCGCCACTGCTCACTGCCGCCCGGCTCCTGTAATTGACGTGAGCGCGCCACTGCTCACTGCCGCCCGGCTCCTGTTATTGACGTGAGCGCGCCTCTGCTCACTGCCGCCCGGCTCCTGTCATTGACGTGAGCGCGCCACTGCTCACTGCCGCCCGGCTCCTGTCATTGACGTGAGCGCGCCACTGCTCACTGCCGCCTGGCTCCTGTCATTGACGTGAGCGCGCCACTGATCACTGCCGCCCGGCTCCTGTCATTGACGTGAGCGCGCCTCTGCTCACTGCCGCCTGGCTCCTGTCATTGATGTGAGCGCGCCACTGCTCACTGCCGCCTGGCTCCTGTCATTGACGTGAGCGCGCCACTGATCACTGCCGCCCGGCTCCTGTCATTGACGTGAGCGCGCCTCTGCTCACTGCCGCCTGGCTCCTGTCATTGACGTGAGCGCGCCACTGCTCACTGCCGCCCGGCTCCTGTCATTGACGTGAGCGCGCCACTGATCACTGCCGCCTGGCTCCTGTCATTGATGTGAGCGCGCCACTGCTCACTGCCGCCCGGCTCCTGTCATTGATGTGAGCGCGCCACTGCTCACTGCCGCCCGGCTCCTGTCATTGACGTGAGCGCGCCACTGCTCACTGCCGCCCGGCTCCTGTCATTGATGTGAGCGCGCCACTGCTCACTGCCGCCCGGCTCCTCTCATTCACGTGAGCGCGCCACTGATCACTGCCGCATGGCTCCTGTCATTGATGTGAGCGCGCCACTGCTCACTGCCGCCCGGCTCCTGTCATTGATGTGAGCGCGCCACTGCTCACTGCCGCCCGGCTCCTGTCATTGACGTGAGCGCGCCTCTGCTCACTGCCGCCCGGCTCCTGTCATTGACGTGAGCGTGCCACTGCTCACTGCCGCCCGGCTCCTGTCATTCACGTGAGCGCGCCACTGCTCACTGCCGCCCGGCTCCTGTTATTGACGTGAGCGCGCCACTGATCACTGCCGCCTGGCTCCTGTCATTGACGTGAGCGCGCCACTGCTCACTGCCGCCCGGCTCCTGTCATTGACGTGAGCGCGCCACTGATCACTGCCGCCCGGCTCCTGTCATTGACGTGAGCGCGCCTCTGCTCACTGCCGCCCGGCTCCTGTTATTGACGTGAGCGCGCCACTGATCACTGCCGCCCGGCTCCTGTCATTGATGTGAGCGCGCCTCTGCTCACTGCCGCCTGGCTCCTGTCATTGACGTGAGCGCGCCTCTGCTCACTGCCGCCCGGCTCCTGTCATTGACGTGAGCGCGCCACTGCTCACTGCCGCCTGGCTCCTGTCATTGACGTGAGCGCGCCTCTGCTCACTGCCGCCTGGCTCCTGTCATTGACGTGAGCGCGCCTCTGCTCACTGCCGCCCGGCTCCTGTCATTGACGTGAGCGCGCCACTGATCACTGCCGCCCGGCTCCTGTCATTGACGTGAGCGCGCCACTGATCACTGCAGCCTGGCTCCTGTCATTGATGTGAGCGCGCCACTGCTCACTGCCGCCCGGCTCCTGTCATTGACGTGAGCGCGCCACTGCTCACTGCCGCCCGGCTCCTGTCATTGACGTGAGCGCGCCACTGATCACTGCCGCCCGGCTCCTGTCATTGACGTGAGCGCGCCATTGCTCACTGCCGCCCGGCTCCTGTAATTGACGTGAGCGCGCCACTGATCACTGCCGCCCGGCTCCTGTCATTGACGTGAGCGCGCCACTGCTCACTGTTGCCCGGCTCGTGTCATTGACGTGAGCGCGCCACTGCTCACTGCCGCCCGGCTCCTGTCATTGACGTGAGCGCGCCACTGCTCACTGCCGCCCGGCTCCTGTCATTGACGTGAGCGCGCCACTGATCACTGCCGCCCGGCTCCTGCCATTGATGTGAGCGCGCCACTGATCACTGCAGCCTGGCTCCTGTCATTGATGTGAGCGCGCCACTGCTCACTGCCGCCCGGCTCCTGTAATTGACGTGAGCGCGCCACTGATCACTGCAGCCTGGCTCCTGTCATTGACGTGAGCGCGCCACTGCTCACTGCCGCCCGGCTCCTGTTATTGACGTGAGCGCGCCACTGATCAATGCCGCCCGGCTCCTGTTATTGACGTGAGCGCGCCTCTGCTCACTGCCGCCCGGCTCCTGTCATTGACGTGAGCGCGCCTCTGCTCACTGCCGCCCGGCTCCTGTCATTGATGTGAGCGCGCCACTGCTCACTGCCGCCTGGCTCCTGTCATTGATGTGAGCGCGCCACTGCTCACTGCCGCCCGGCTCCTGTCATTGACGTGAGCGCGCCACTGCTCACTGCCGCCCGGCTCCTGTCATTGATGTGAGCGCGCCACTGCTCACTGCCGCCCGGCTCCTGTCATTGACGTGAGCGCGCCACTGCTCACTGCCGCCCGGCTCCTGTCATTGACGTGAGCGCGCCACTGCTCACTGCCGCCCGGCTCCTGTCATTGATGTGAGCGCGCCACTGCTCACTGCCGCCCGGCTCCTGTCATTGACGTGAGCGCGCCACTGCTCACTGCCGCCTGGCTCCTGTCATTGATGTGAGCGCGCCACTGCTCACTGCCGCCCGGCTCCTGTCATTGACGTGAGCGCGCCACTGCTCACTGCCGCCCGGCTCCTGTCATTGATGTGAGCGCGCCACTGCTCACTGCCGCCCGGCTCCTGTCATTGACGTGAGCGCGCCACTGCTCACTGCCGCCTGGCTCCTGTCATTGACGTGAGCGCGCCTCTGCTCACTGCCGCCCGGCTCCTGTCATTGACGTGAGCGCGCCACTGATCACTGCCGCCCGGCTCCTGTCATTGACGTGAGCGCGCCTCTGCTCACTGCCGCCCGGCTCCTGTCATTGACGTGAGCGCGCCTCTGCTCACTGCCGCCTGGCTCCTGTCATTGACGTGAGCGCGCCTCTGCTCACTGCCGCCCGGCTCCTGTCATTGATGTGAGCGCGCCACTGCTCACTGCCGCCCGGCTCCTGTCATTGACGTGAGCGTGCCACTGCTCACTGCCGCCCGGCTCCTGTCATTGATGTGAGCGCGCCTCTGCTCACTGCCGCCCGGCTCCTGTCATTGATGTGAGCGCGCCACTGCTCACTGCCGCCCGGCTCCTGTCATTGACGTGAGCGCGCCTCTGCTCACTGCCGCCCGGCTCCTGTCATTGACGTGAGCGCGCCTCTGCTCACTGCCACCTGGCTCCTGTCATTGACGTGAGCGTGCCACTGCTCACTGCCGCCCGGCTCCTGTCATTGACGTGAGCGTGCCACTGCTCACTGCCGCCTGGCTCCTGTCATTGACGTGAGCGTGCCACTGCTCACTGCCGCCCGGCTCCTGTCATTGACGTGAGCGTGCCACTGCTCACTGCCGCCTGGCTCCTGTCATTGACGTGAGCGTGCCACTGCTCACTGCCGCCTGGCTCCTGTCATTGACGTGAGCGCGCCTCTGCTCACTGCCGCCCGGCTCCTGTCATTTATGTGAGCGCGCCACTGCTCACTGCCGCCCGGCTCCTGTCATTGACGTGAGCGCGCCTCTGCTCACTGCCGCCCGGCTCCTGTCATTGATGTGAGCGCGCCACTGCTCACTGCCGCCCGGCTCCTGTCATTGATGTGAGCGCTCCACTGCTCACTGCCGCCCGGCTCCTGTCATTGACGTGAGCGCGCCTCTGCTCACTGCCGCCCGGCTCCTGTCATTGATGTGAGCGCGCCACTGCTCACTGCCGCCCGGCTCCTGTCATTGACGTGAGCGTGCCTCTGCTCACTGCCGCCCGGCTCCTGTCATTGATGTGAGCGCGCCACTGCTCACTGCCGCCCGGCTCCTGTCATTGATGTGAGCGCGCCACTGCTCACTGCCGCCCGGCTCCTGTCATTGACGTGAGTGCGCCTCTGCTCACTGCCGCCCGGCTCCTCTCATTCACGTGAGCGCGCCTCTGCTCACTGCCGCCCGGCTCCTGTCATTGATGTGAGCGCGCCATTGCTCACTGCCGCCCGGCTCCTGTCATTGACGTGAGCGCGCCACTGCTCACTGCCGCCCGGCTCCTGTCATTGATGTGAGCGCGCCACTGCTCACTGCCGCCCGGCTCCTCTCATTCACGTGAGCGCGCCACTGCTCACTGCCGCCCGGCTCCTGTCATTGATGTGAGCGCGCCACTGCTCACTGCCGCCCGGCTCCTGTCATTGACGTGAGCGCGCCACTGATCACTGCCGCCCGGCTCCTGTCATTGACGTGAGCGCGCCACTGATCACTGCCGCCCGGCTCCTGTAATTGACGTGAGCGCGCCACTGCTCACTGCCGCCTGGCTCCTGTCATTGACGTGAGCGCGCCTCTGCTCACTGCCGCCCGGCTCCTGTCATTGACGTGAGCGCGCCACTGCTCACTGCCGCCTGGCTCCTGTCATTGACGTGAGCGCGCCACTGCTCACTGCCGCCCGGCTCCTGTCATTGACGTGAGCGCGCCTCTGCTCACTGCCGCCCGGCTCCTGTCATTGACGTGAGCGCGCCACTGCTCACTGCCGCCTGGCTCCTGTCATTGACGTGAGCGCGCCACTGATCACTGCAGCCTGGCTCCTGTCATTGACGTGAGCGCGCCACTGCTCACTGCCGCCTGGCTCCTGTCATTGACGTGAGCGCGCCTCTGCTCACTGCCGCCCGGCTCCTGTCATTGACGTGAGCGCGCCACTGCTCACTGCCGCCTGGCTCCTGTCATTGACGTGAGCGCGCCACTGCTCACTGCCGCCTGGCTCCTGTCATTGACGTGAGCGCGCCACTGCTCACTGCCGCCCGGCTCCTGTCATTGACGTGAGCGCGCCTCTGCTCACTGCCGCCCGGCTCCTGTCATTGACGTGAGCGCGCCACTGCTCACTGCCGCCTGGCTCCTGTCATTGACGTGAGCGCGCCACTGATCACTGCAGCCTGGCTCCTGTCATTGACGTGAGCGCGCCTCTGCTTACTGCCGCCTGGCTCCTGTCATTGATGTGAGCGCGCCACTGATCACTGCCGCCCGGCTCCTGTCATTGACGTGAGCGCGCCACTGATCAATGCCACCCGGCTCCTGTCATTGACGTGAGCGCGCCACTGCTCACTGCCGCCCGGCTCCTGTCATTGACATGAGCGCGCCACTGCTCACTGCCGCCTGGCTCCTGTCATTGACGTGAGCGCGCCACTGATCACTGCCGCCCGGCTCCTGTCATTGACGTGAGCGCGCCACTGATCAATGCCACCCGGCTCCTGTCATTGACGTGAGCGCGCCACTGCTCACTGCCGCCTGGCTCCTGTCATTGATGTGAACGCGCCTCTGCTCACTGCCGCCCGGCTCCTCTCATTGACGTGAGCGCGCCTCTGCTCACTGCCGCCCGGCTCCTGTCATTGACGTGAGCGCGCCTCTGCTCACTGCCGCCCGGCTCCTGTAATTGACGTGAGCGCGCCTCTGCTCACTGCCGCCCGGCTCCTGTCATTGACGTGAGCGCGCCACTGATCAATGCCACCCGGCTCCTGTCATTGACGTGAGCGCGCCTCTGCTCACTGCCGCCCGGCTCCTGTCATTGACGTGAGCGCGCCTCTGCTCACTGCCGCCCGGCTCCTGTCATTGACGTGAGCGCGCCACTGATCACTGCCGCCTGGCTCCTGTCATTCACGTGAGCGCGCCATTGCTCACTGCCGCCCGGCTCCTGTCATTGACGTGAGCGCGCCACTGCTCACTGCCGCCCGACTCCTGTCATTGATGTGAGCGCGCCTCTGCTCACTGCCGCCCGGCTCCTGTAATTGACGTGAGCGCGCCACTGCTCACTGCCGCCCGGCTCCTGTCATTGACGTGAGCGCGCCACTGATCACTGCCGCCTGGCTCCTGTCATTGATGTGAGCGCGCCACTGCTCACTGCCGCCCGGCTCCTGTCATTGATGTGAGCGTGCCACTGCTCACTGCCGCCCGGCTCCTGTCATTCACGTGAGCGCGCCACTGCTCACTGCCGCCCGGCTCCTGTCATTGACGTGAGCGCGCCACTGCTCACTGCCGCCCGGCTCCTGTCATTGACGTGAGCGTGCCACTGCTCACTGCCGCCCGGCTCCTGTCATTGACGTGAGCGCGCCACTGCTCACTGCCGCCCGGCTCCTGTCATTGACGTGAGCGCGCCACTGCTCACTGCCGCCCGGCTCCTGTCATTGACGTGAGCGCGCCACTGCTCACTGCCGCCCAGACCACCCGCCCACCCGGAGATTTCAGGGACAAACCCGTAGCCCGGAGAAGGGGATGCCAAACCTAGGGTGACCAGATTTCCAAAAGTAAAAACCGGGACACAATAAAAATGTATTTCGAAAACAAATTACATCGTGTAAAAATAAATATTATAAATGGTATTTGTTCAATAGCGTCGCCAATTATACAGTTTTATTAATTTATCTCTCCCCCCTCCACATCTCTTCCCGCTCTCCTCACCTCCTCCACTATTTCACACATACTCCCTCACTCCCCCCAGTCTGTGTGTCTCTCCCATACAGGTAGCTTTGCCCCCAAAATGTTCATGTAGCTCTTGCTATTACTATGCAGTAGCACTTAGAAAATGCTTGCAGTACAGAACCAATATATCTCTCCCCCAAGGTCTGTGTGTGTCTCTCTCTTTCTCCCCAGGTGTGTGTTTATCTCTTCCCCCAGGTCTGTGTGTGTTTGTGTATGTCTCTCTCTTCCCAGGTCTGTTTGTGTATCTCTCTCCCCGCAGAGGTGTGTGTCTCTCTCTCGAGCCCCCCCCCCCCCCCAGGTCTGTGTGTGCTTGTATCTCTCCCCCCAGGTGTGTGTGTGTGTGTATATATATATATATATATATATATATATATATATATATATATATATATATATATGTAGCCATGTCTAAGATTGGTGTACATATCTCTTTCTCATGTTGGCAGTAAACCTGGTAAGGATGCAGGATTGCCAGCAACAATCAATGAGGTTTGCCCTCACACCCTGGTGAGGTGTCATATATCCCCAAAGGAAGTGACAACATGCAATGTGCCCCCACTTAGTGGTACAGAGCAGGTTTGTTCTCTGGGGGGTGATATAAGACACAGCACTGCCTAAAGTTAGAAGTCAGTTTCCTGTTGTTGTGCTGCCTCTGTTCCGTTAGAGCCAGGATGGGCAACCCTGTCGCCATTCGCCACTTGTGGCGAATTGGCACTGAAATTGTGGCGAACAGGGCCGCCAGGACTTCTTGTGTGCACCCCCCCCCCCCTTCTCCTCCCCTGGTAGGGAAGAAGCACGCTCCAGCGGTGTGACGCGCTCCCCTCCCTCACCCCCGGCCGCTTCAGCACATGCGTGCCGTGCGCACGCGCTCCAGCACGTAACGCACGCGCCCGCTCCAGGGCTCCAAATGCGCGCGCGCCCGCTCCAGGGCTCCGAATGCACGCGCTCCCTCCCCTCCGAGCCGGCTTCAGAAGTTGAAACGCTGCCGCGCTCCCCTCCGAGCCTGCTCCAACTGATGTTGACGTGCTGCTGCGCTTCCCTCCTCCTCTCCTCCTCCTGCCTCCATCGCCTCTGGGCCGCGATCAGGTAGGAATGGGGGAGGGGGACTGATGATGAGGGGGACTTCTGAAAGGGGCTGGGGGGAGGACAAGGGTGTGGAGGAGAACAAGAGTGCTGGGGGAGATCAAGGGTGCTGGGGGAGATCAAGAGTGCTGGGGGCAGGACAAGGGTGCTGGGGGAGATCAAGGGTGCTGGGGGCAAGACAAGGGTACTGGGGGCAGGACACGAGTGCTGGGGGCAGGACAAGGGTGCTGGGGGCAGGACAAGGGTGCTGGGGGCAGGACAAGGGTGCTGGGGGCAGGACAAAGGTGCTGGGGACAGGACAAGGGTGCTGGGGGCAGGACAAGGGTGCTGGGGGCAGGACAAAGGTGCTGGGGGGAGGACAAGGGTGCTGGGGGGAGGACAAGGGTGCTGGGGGGAGGACAAGGGTGCTGGGGGAGATCAAGAGTGCTGGGGGCAGGACAAGGGTGCTGGGGGGAGGGCAAGGGTGCTTGGGGGATTACAAGGGTGCTGGGGGGAGGACAAGGGTGCTGGGGGCAGAACAAGGGTGCTGGGGGGAGGACAAGGGTGCTGGGGGGAGGACAAGGGTGCTGGGGGGAGGACAAGGGTGCTGGGGGAGATCAAGGGTGCTGGGGGCAGGACAAGGGTGCTGGGGGCAGGACAAAGGTGCTGGGGGCAGGACAGGGGTGCTGGGAGAGGAAAGGGTGCTGGGGGAGATAAGGGGGGAATAAATGAGATGATGATGATTGGGGTGAGAAGATGATGATGATGATGGTAGTGGTGGTGGCATGAGAGGAGGATGATTGGGGGTGAGAGGATGAGGGAGTTTGCGGTCTGAAGGCCATTCTATAGTGCGTGCGCTTGCTGCGCCGTGCACGAGCACGGCAGTTATAGTTGGCTGAGGTTAGTCAGCCTTTCTATATTGGTGCCGCGCGTGCTCACGGCAGTGAGAGTGTAACCAGCCGACGGGGGAAGATGAGGAAAAGAAAGATTTCGCGCTGCTACCGCCGCTGAAATGTGTGTGTATGTACGCATGTACAATGTTAATAAATAATTTATTAAAGTATTCATTTATTTATTTGAAACGTATTTATAACACACACATATACATACACATACACACACATACTGTACACACAGTATCTCACTCGCTCACAGCATACACACAAAAAGCATGTGTCACGTGCACGCGCGTTCGCACAGGCACGCGCGCACACTATAGAACGGGCCGGGGAATTTATAAACTTGTTTTCACATGCGCAACACAATACCTCAATTTTTACATTGTGTGGCTATTTTCACTTCTAATTCGCCACACCTGTGGCTACATTGAAAAGTAGGTTGCCCACCCTTGCGTTAGAGGCACGGGAAGGTTTGCAACAGTGTTGCAGTGTCTCCTGCTAGCTGTGAGTCAGGGAGCATACGCAGCAGAGTTAGAGGAGCTGACAGACAGAGCAGAGTTAGAGGAGCTGAGAGAGACAAAGCAGCTCAGGAGAGGAGATTACAGCAGCCAGAGAAGCTGGGGAATCTCTTTGAGAGTAAAGGTGGAAAGCAGCTCTATTAGGGAGAAGGGACCTTCCTAATGGAGTGCTGCACAGAGATGAGCGGCTGAGTTGCTATCTGTGAGGGGCAGCTGGCCCATACCATGCAAATAAAGATTTCTTGTTCGCATATACATCCAATGTGTGAGTGTGAAGTTACTCAGCAGTGGATGGCACCACCAAGAAGGAGTTCCTCACCAGGACCATCTCCCTGCGGAAGCACAGATCCTGATGAGGTTTAGGCGCTGCACATGAAGTAAGTTGGACTCGCACCCACTACCTCAGCTACCTGTCCTGATGACATCCCCTAATACCATCAAGCGGGAGACTCAGGAGTCCTGTTACTTGCAGGTGCACCACCATACACGATCACGTAATGGGGACCGGTTAGACCACACAGGCCAATGTGATATTGGGTGGGTCAGACAAGGGGGTCCACCCGTTACAATTGGAGGCGCTGCTGAGATACCTGTCAACAGGACAGGCTTTTGCTAGGCACACATTAGGAAACAGGGAGAGTGTCTGCTGCCACTTTGTGCTGCGTGGGACGGAACCAGGGGTAGTCAGGGAGCTTCTGGAGCTGCAGGCCGCAAAGACGCCTTGGGATCCTGCTAGGGGTTAGTGAGTCTGGAGCGGGAGGCTATTGCTGTTCTAGGCACCTTGGGGTAGCGCTAGCGGGGGACGCCTGAAGGGATAAACTGGTAACTTAGGGCAGGAATTCTGGAAGGGTCCGCACTTGGCTAGCCAACAGTAGGTAGACGCCCAAAGTACTGCATGGAAGTGCCAGAGTACTCTAGTCTGCATTCCAGATCGCTTGACCAAGGAGCACAGACTGGAGGAAAGCGTTACAGTAGACACAGCAAGAGTGAGCCTAGCCTGAGGTAGTGCAAACACGAGTCAGATCTACATTAGGTACACAAGGTGGTGCACAAGGCATTTTATTGCATCGGTGTGGCAGTTGTGCCTCGGAGAGAAGCTCCATGTACAAGAATCCAGTATACAGTGATCTAGAGAGAACCGTCAGATTGGAGGATCTGCAGAGCGCAGAAGGTCCAGGATGGCGGGCAAACGAAGAGATCGCACCTGTTCTGTGCGAGGTTGAAGAACAAGCTACAGAAGAGACTTTTGTGAGCCTGTTGGAGACTGGCGTGACAGCTGTGGCTGCGCCGGGTTTGTCCTGTCTATGCTCTCGGGAAAGTAACCTCGAGGCTAGTGAGGACGACAGTGTTGCTAGATGGGAGGAACGAAATGGACTTTGTTATTATTCAATATACAAACAGCCAAACGCTACCTCAAATGTGATGAAGAAAGATAATACGACCCAAGATGGCGGTTCCCGCGTTCCCGGGACACCGCGTGGGCCAGCTGCAGAAAGTCTTGCAACTTTGCAGTTTGTTGATTGTTGGCCAGGATTGGCGCCAACGAGAAAACCCCACCCTGTTGGGGAGTTTGGCGCGAAAGCTGGAGCCGCGCCCTCAGGGACTATGACTCACTCCGCCCCTGTGCTGGGTCAGCCTACAAGTCTACGAGACCCTCCTCTAGAGTCCACCAGGGGGAGTGAGCACAGTGAACTGCCAGTAGCAACTTCTGTTCCCCCTAAGAAAGAAACAGAATGCAGCAAACCACAACCTCAGCTACCAGGGGCATGGCGGGCCAAAGGAGTGACTTACCCCTTTCTTTTGTGCCCGTGTATACATAAAGTGAGGAAGGGTGATATGATCTTTGCCTGTTATTCATTGCCTAAAGGATTCCGGGAAGTATCCAATGACGGAATTACCAGCTTGAGGTGTGAGGACTCTGATTGTGTATCTCTGGGAAAAGAACTTGTTTGGGGAGCTACTTTCTTTGCAAAAGGAGCAAACCAGCTTGTGTCTAGCCCTTATCTGCTTAAGCGTGAGGAGTTCCAAGCCCCAATGACAGAGACGGCTCCAGATCCGGTTCCAAAACCGGAACCCCAGATGATGGAACCATTCCTGAAGGAATCAATGAAGGGTAAGGTGACTGCCCAGGGAAAAGGGGGATCGCTACCACTGGTACCGCCGGAGCAGGACCGCTTCAGGCCGATGGCCACCAGCGAATGCAAAGCGCCCCGACGCTGTTCCCCTGCGGAGATGTCCCTACCCCCATCCTGTACTACTGAAGACAGTAGTCAACCAGCTGTGGTGATGCGCAAGCCGGCGGACCACACAAGTGAAGCTGAAGATAAAGAGACATTTATACCATCGGCTGCAGACCCTGATGTAGGCCCGTGTGCCCTACAACGGCCAGTACGGCCTACCACAGAGGAACCCATCGCAAGCCAGCGGAGTGGTGAGGAACCTCCTAACCCCACACAGGCGCCGGTGGTGGCAACGGCGGAGAAAGGCCTAGCCCAGGCCCGGACGGAGCAGAGAGCAGAACCATTACTTCCGGTGGCGGATGTCGTTCTGGAGGAAGAGGTTCCGGTTGGGAACCCAACGCAAGATGGCGGCGAGTCCAGCGAGATTGCCGTGTCCTCGCGGCCAAGCAGCTGTACCAGGAAGCCTGGGTCCGGGAAGAGACAGCAGGCCCTGCGGAAGCCTGGGAATACGGACACAGGTGAACCAGAGTGCCAGTCCGATGGTACCGGGCAAGGTAGCGAGAAGTTGCGGGTCGTAGCCCAGCGTATGCCAGCAGTGTTTCCCTATGCCCAACCCCACGCCATAGTTAAAACCCCTGCTCCTGTCACTTTTTCCTATGGGTCCCAGTCTAGCCAAGGGTTGTCTGGGGAGTCCCGAGCCACTTCTGAAGAATGGACTGGGGAAAATCTGAACTGGGGTGACTGCTTTGCCTCCGATGAGGGATCGGGGAGAGAAATGTCTATGCAACGAATGTTATACTGCACTAATGATGACAATCGTACTGTTATGGTGGGGTGTGAACCTAAGAGCCTTGGGTCAAATTTTGGGTCCCCAGGAACATTGGGAGTGTCGTCTGGGAATTTGGGTAATGTTGCTCATATTGTGCCTATTGCCCAGGGAACCCCCTATGTGCCTCCAGTGTCGGCAAGAGTTGTCAGGGATCGCCAAAAGTGGTTACTTTATTTTCACCATCCATGGGAGGGAGAAAGTAAGTTCGAAATGGGTTACCCTGATGAAGATAGGGGATATGGCACTGATGAAGAGGAAGGATCAGGAGAAGAAAATTGGGATCCTGGCGGGTTAGATGAGAAGTGGTGTAGTCAAGAGGGGATAGTCTACATCTCCAGGAGATGCCTTGGGGAAATGTATGGGCATGATCCTCTCAGTCCACTAGCATCCAGGCCAGAGTTATGGTCTGATTGTGGGTGTCCAGTATGTCCCCTAGAGTGTTACAGCATTGATGCTCTAAGCCCAGTGGACCATGCTGTATGCAAGCCACCTTAAGAGGGTAGAGTAGTCCCAGTAAGGGATACTCCAGCATGGCGTAATCCTAGTGGTTACACATCTAAAGTTAGGATGTATTTGTTAATGTTTATGAGAAAAGATATGTACTGTAATAATGTGTTGTTATGTTTTGCAGTGTTACCTTAAGGAAGATTCCGCAAATTTAGATCCCAGCCAGGCCGTTGGGATTCCACCAGGGGGAGAATGTAGCCATGTCTAAGATTGGTGTACATATCTTTTTCTCATGTTGGCAGTAAACCTGGTAAGTATGCAGGATTGCCAGCAACAATCAATGAGGTTTGCCCTCACACCCTGGTGAGGTGTCATATATCCCCAAAGGAAGTGACAACATGCAATGTGCCCCCACTTAGTGGTACAGAGCAGGTTTGTTCTCTGGGGGGTGATATAAGACACAGCACTGCCTAAAGTTAGAAGTCAGTTTCCTGTTGTTGTGCTGCCTCTGTTCTGTTAGAGGCACGGGAATGTTTGCAACAGTGTTGCAGTGTCTCATGTTAGCTGTGAGTCAGTGAGCATACGCAGCAGAGTTAGAGGAGCTGACAGACAGAGCAGAGTTAGAGGAGCTGAGAGAGACAAAGCAGCTCAGGAGAGGAGATTACAGCAGCCAGAGAAGCTGGGGAATCTCTTTGAGAGTAAAGGTGGAAAGCAGCTCTATTAGGGAGAAGGGACCTTCCTAATGGAGTGCTGCACAGAGATGAGCGGCTGAGTTGCTATCTGTGAGGGGCAGCTGGCCCATACCATGCAAATAAAGACGTCTTGTTATACAACCACTGTGTGAGTGTGAAGTTACTCAGCAGTGGATGGCACCACCAAGAAGGAGTTCCTCGCCAGGACCATCTCCCTGCGGAAGCACAGATCCTGATGAGGTGGAGGCGCTGCACATGAAGTAAGTTGGACTCGCACCCACTACCTCAGCTACCTGTCCTGATGACATCCCCTAATACCATCAAGCGGGAGACTCAGGAGTCCTGTTACTTGCAGGTGCACCACCATACACGATCACGTAATGGGGACCGGTTAGACCACACAGGCCAATGTGATATTGGGTGGGTCAGACAAGGGGGTCCACCCGTTACATATATATTACTTTATTTTTTTTGTTTTTTTCTGTCCACTTATTTTCCTAATTTTTAGTCAGGCAGGCTCTTCAGTCAGTTGTTTGTATGTCTGTTATTTTCTGGATTTAATTAAAGTACCTTTTCTATTTTTGCAAACATTTGTCTGAGTGCTACTTTAGAGGTTTTCTTTTTCTGTGTTTTCATATATATATATATATATATCCTCAGGTGTGTGTGTGTATATCTCTCTCTCCCCCCCAGAGGTGTGTGTGTGTCAACTCTGTCTCTCTCCGGACCCTACCTGTCACGGGAGCAGGGGGGAGTGTGTGTGTGTGTGTGCGCGCGCGCGCTCTCTCTCCGGACCCTACCTGTCACGGGAGCAGGGGGGAGAGAGAGTGTGTGTGTGTGTGTGCGCGCGCGCGCTCTCTCTCCGGACCCTACCTGTCACGGGAGCAGGGGGAGTCCATCTTTGGCCATGGTAGCATGCTGTGCTTACTGACAGGCTCCTCTGCTGCTAACTCCGCCCCCACCCTTCTCTGTCAGGCCAATCATCTCTCTGCTCTGCTCCCTCCACCGGCATCTGCTGCTGCGCCAATCAGCTGCTCTTCTCCCCACCGGCATCCCCTGCTTGGCAACCCTGTGCACGCATGTTTCTAACTACAAATCACTACTACACACCATCCACAAGAGCCTGTATTTACCGCTGCTTTTCCAATAAAGTGAAGGAAATATTATAGGACTTGGAGTGATTTGGAAAGGGGGCTGAGTTAATGCTATCTGGGGCTATTCACACATCACATGTGACCCTGGCTTCAGAATACCAGCTCATCCACGCCATGGGAGAGTCTGACAGCCCTAACTTTGGCCTCTCTTCTGAATAGGATTCCAGAAGGGGCGGGCTCATGATCTGACCTATCCTGATAGGCTTACACAGGTCATGAGTCACCAACTCACTTCTGTCCATCACAGAGGAGGCTGCAGGGGGTGTAATACCCACAGATTTAACCTGTTACTGCCCTGAACTTACTAGAGGCTTATGTAACAGAGGGAAAGACAGGTAGAATGGACATACCATGTTACATGTGTAGTCCCTAACATCAAGATGCAACAGTGAATGTTTTGATTTCATTTACATATATATATAACAAGGGTTGTATTTATATCTCTATAGATCATCATTTGAATCTTTATTATTATAGAGATACCATACCACCCTTGTCTACCAAGATAGCCACTGAATGGGTTTATTCCATTTGGACATTATATTATTCTAGTGATTTATACCCCTGTGCCTTATTTTATGCTGTGCTGCTGCTTTATACTGTGGCACATTACATTCTACCCTATGTTAATGTTGATGGCACATACTGCCTTTTTCTGATAGACATATGCACAGTCTTGTGTTGGTTATCACCATATTTTACACACCTGAGTACTTACTGGTCAGTTTCCATCATAGAGCACCATCATATGGAGGATTGTAATATGTTTTCACTATACATTGTAGTTATTATTATGTAATTAAAATGTTGTTGTTTTATTTTAGTCCTGAGTGGACATCTGTGTGCATCAGAATATATCAGTTGTGGTCATTTGACCTCCCCCTCGTCAGAGATCTTCTGGACATTTGTCCCATATTCTTTCCACAGAAAGTGCACCATATAGGATATTTTCTTGTCCCCTCTAGGGACCTACCTTGTAAATCTGTGTATTTATTCCTATATGCACCCTGTCCAAACAATTATTTGACTTCCGAGTATTACGCTTGAGCGGTTAGGTTACCTTTTGTGTTTGTTGGACGATAATAAACCATTGAAATTGGCTGACGGTAAACTTAAAGATTTAGAAGTTACGATAGCTTCTGAGCTAGACAAATTACATTCAACGTCACCATTAGTGAGAAAGATGTTTACTCCGATGGACTCATCATGGCAAGTTCTCAACCTGTCTATGTTGGAAGGCGTACAGTAATTAAGGCTATCCTTTTCCCTACAATTATACAAACAATGCAGATGCTTTAAATACGTCTTCAAAATAAAGGTGTGCATAACTGTAATAGCAAAGTCACGGCTTTTATTTGGAAAGGTAAGAAAAGCAGAATAAAAAAAAAAAGAGAGATTGTATTTAAAGAAAAAAACAGGATGGTCTAGCCATCCCTTACATTAATTAATATGGCTTTTCTATTCAGACATGCTTCTGACTGGGTTAGGGTGGCACCATTGGTTTATATACCCTCCATTTTAGAGGACCAAGCTCATGTGATTAACCCCTACACAGCCAAGAGGGGCCAGAAAGGCATTGGCAAAATCTATTTTTTTTTACCAGGAAGTAATACATTGAGACTGTAACTCTCACTTTTAAGGATGTCCTGAACACAGAGTTATGATGAAAATGAAAGACTATCCCCTTTTCTTTCCTCGTCTCCATCCATCCATCCTAAACGTCTGTTTGAGGTCTTCAGCTATGTTGGAAGAAATAGAAAGCTCTCCCAATGTACGTCCACATGATAATAAGAGAGAGACCAGCACAGCCGGCCGAGCATCTGCTACTAATGGAAACCAGGCTGGGAAACTGGATCCCACCATTAATACTTTAACTGACATGGTTGATGGGCAAGAAAACTTTGCTTAGCCTCTATTCAATATTATGTCAAGCTGCTTCCCAGTGCTGGGGAAGAGGTCAGCTTCATTCCACTGAACGGGACTCCAATCTTTAAATAGAGAGGGAATCTCACACCAATTATTAATCAGATTTTTAAACATCAAACCATCCTTTATTATATCCAGAATAATATAATAATGTAACGTTTCAGCTGCCACCCTAATTACTCACCAGGCACAGAAGACCCTTTTAAATACAAGTAGAAACACAGAAATGTTTCCAGTATACGTTTATATTAACATCGTATAAAATGAGACTTTATGCCATTGGTGGTGGGCAATAGGAGGTCGGCAGGGACTTCCCTTGCAGCCCCCAACCACTGCCCACCTCATCAACCACTCGCCCTCTCTTCGCAGTGCAGAGGGAGCCGGCAAGAATAAGAGTGGAGCAGTCTTCATCAGCGCAACGCCATGAAGCATCTGACGAGAGCGGGGCTGGGCGTCTTCTACCCGTCCCTGCAGAGAAATCCAATGTGTGGACCTTTTGAGGGCACATGTGATCCTTGAAGTATATCATGTTGCCCAAGCATGCACAATGAAACATAATCAGCAGAAATAGAACACATGGGACACAGTCCAGGTGCGGGTATGTCTCCATGTAATGCTATTGTCCCACCAGTGTCTCACTGCACTGACACTGTACCTATGCATTTCATGGGTTCTGTCACTTCATCAGGAACTGTGACAGAATATACCCTTTGCTTGAAACACATAAAGAGGAAACTGTTAACAAAGTCTAATACAAGTGTAGCCGTTTCCCCCCTTCTCTTGGAGATTGTACAGTCTATTTGTGTGGTGCACTACCTGTAAGAAGAAGGAGATCTTGCGCTGTCTGCGTTGTTGTTGAGACCAGGACAGGCTTTTGGGTTCTATTACGGTAGTTCTTCTTGGTACTCGGCGCCTCCAGCTGTAGTGGGATCCAGGGTGCTCTGGATATCAGCCCCCACCACGGCATCCTTCTCCCCACCTGTCCAATGACTGACACTCAGACAGGGGAATATAGTAGAACCAGGAGCCTTTATTAACAGCATGGTATACAGCCACTTCAACACTTTCTACAGTGCTGCATGGTCTATGAAGTCCCAGACTTCTAGAGGGTGCCTACCCCGATAATAGGGGCAATGCACCCGAGGCCTGCACCTGGGGAGGGCCCACTCATCCTCGCAATGCGAGAGACTGACAGCCCATGCTCTCTCCTTTCTCCCCAGAGCAAGACTGACTAAATTTGGTATACTCCCTTGATTAGGTTCTGAGGGGGCGGGCTCAGGGTCTAGACAGATACTGATAGGCTTACCCAGGCCATGAGTCACCACCTCACCTCTGTCCATCACAGAGGAGACTGCAGGGGGAACAAAAGCCCACTGATTTACCTGTTAATGCCCTGACCTTATAAGGGACTTACATAGCAGGGGGAAAGACAGGCACAATGGACTTACCATGTTACACAAGGGACCTCATCACCTCGTCAGCATGAAACTCATCTGGCATTAAAGTACACAATTAAGTAGCAAGTATTCCTAGAGATATTCACCATTCATTTTGGCACCCAAAACAGCTGCAGTTACAGAGATAGATGTCTGTTACATGCAAAATCCCTCTACTTGACAAAAATCAGTACTTCTGTAAATACATTTATTTAGAACATATTTGACCAGGGAAAAATACATTGAGAGTTACCTCATTGTTTTCAAGTACTTACCAAGTAAAGTTGACATTACAATTTACAGATATAAACAGGTTTAAAGTAGGAAACCGCCAAAGTCTTAAAGAAAGTTAGACAGGAGGCGGATTTGAGGAACTCCGGTAAATGGTTCCAGCAGTGGAGTGATCAGTACGAGAAGGAAGAGCGACCAGATCCTTTATTGCACCTTGGTACTATAAGCAAGTTTCTGGAGGCAGATATAAGGTGATAAGTGCTGCGTGTGGTAAGGGTGAGAAGCCTGCTCAGATAATTGGGTAACTTGTCCAGAAAGTATTTGAAGGTGAGAAAGGAAAGATGTACTGTACGTTAAGTCTAGGCTCAAGGGATAGCCAACCTAGTTCAGTTAACATATAACAATCGTGGAGCTTGAAGTTACAGTACATAGTAAGACAAAATGGCATACTGAGTTGTAAAGAATGTCAAGTTTGCTGGGGTGCGTTTGGGGTGCTGTACCTTACACTAGATCCCCATAGTCAATAACGGACATTAACATCTGCGGTGTAATGCGCTTTCTGACCAAGGGGCTTAGGCAGGATTTATTTCTATAAAAAACACCCAGTTTGAGATAGATTTTCAATGTCCATTTGCCAATATGCAAACCGAATGTTAGATGTCAATCCACAACACCAAATATTTAAAGCTAGTAACTGAGGCAAGATTAGTGTTAGAGATGGATCTAATCAGTAGCTCTGTCATGGGAAGCTCACGAAATTTAACCTTAGACCCAAACACCATAGTTACTGTTTTGTCAGTGTTTAAAAACTGTTTGTTTGGGTCGATCCAGCCTTCAACGTATGAAAAATCAGTTGGATCCCAGATAGATCCATGTTGGGATCTTCTTGATAAATAAGAGTTAAACCAGTGATGTAACTGTGATCAACCCCTTCAGTGCTGGAGGGTCCTGCCACCTCCACGGTCACGGTACCTCCGGCACCAGCAATCATGTGATCGCTTCCCACTGCTTATAAATGGAAGAGGGTCCCACATGAATAAACCCCTAGGAAACTAGCAAAACCCCATGACTTACAGTGCACAGTATAAGGACACTGATGAATCCGCCCCTGATGGCGTAGGGCGTATGTCTACAGGAGATGTGACTGCTTTTGTTTCTTCTGAAACTAAGAGGGGAGGGTGTGTCTTCATGTGCAACAGAAATGGGACTATGGGGTTTATTAACTCAAGTCTCCGGCTTCAAAAGTAGTGCAACCCGTTAAACAAAACAGAGCCATATTCATCCAAGAAAAGGAAGCAATGGGAGTTTTTCCTTTGGTAAATCTGGGGCAATTCTTTAGCACAGACTTTACCCCAGGTTTGCAGCCGGGAGACTTTAGTAAATCACCCCCTCTGTATTACATTTTCTTGGCTGCAATGTGGAGGCGAGACTGGAGCAAAAAAACTCGGCACCAGATTTATTTTAAAAAATACATTACTTTCCATGGAAATTCCTTTCCTTACTAAAATCTTTTTCACCTGTTTTGCAGCCGGGAGACAAATACATCCCTCATTTCCACCGGGATTCATCAGCTCTGAGGCATCGCACCCCGATCTTGAGTTTAATGCCCCTGACTGGCACATATTTAACGCCGGATCAGACTTTGATATCCTGCATCCAGTTTAGTGACTCTGCCCCTTAATCTGAATCCTGGCCACTCTTATTTAATTTATTTTATTTAACATGAGACACAGGTTCAAACCGCAGACATGGGAGCACATCAGTCATGGTCCAGTCATCATTCCTGACAGCTAACTCCAGGCTGGTCCTCCTATAGATCTTACTTCAGGTGGGTCCTTCTTTAGATCTTACTTCAGGTGGGTCCTCCTTTAGATCTTACTTCAGGTTGGTCCTCCTTTAGATCTTACTCCAGGCTGGTCCTCCTTTAGATCTTACTCCAGGCTGGTCCTCCTTTAGATCATACTTCAGGTGGGTCCTCCTTTAGATCTTACTTCAGGTTGGTCCTCCTTTAGATCTTACTTCAGGTTGGTCCTCCTTTAGATCTTACTTCAGGTTGGTCCTCCTTTAGATCTTACTTCAGGCTGGTCCTCCTTTAGATCTTACTTCAGGCTGGTCCTCCTTTAGATCTTACTTCAGGTTGGTCCTCCTTTAGATCTTACTTCAGATGGATCCTCCTTTAGATCTTACTTCAGGCTGGTCCTCCTTTAGATCTTACTTCAGGCTGGTCCTCCTTTAGATCTTACTTCAGGCTGGTCCTCCTTTAGATCTTACTTCAGGCTGGTCCTCCTTTAGATCTTACTTCAGGTGGGTCCTCCTTTAGATCTTACTTCAGGCTGGTCCTCCTTTAGATCTTACTTCAGGTTGGTCCTCCTTTAGATCTTACTTCAGATGGATCCTCCTTTAGATCTTACTTCAGGCTGGTCCTCCTTTAGATCTTACTTCAGGCTGGTCCTCCTTTAGATCTTACTTCAGGCTGGTCCTCCTTTAGATCTTACTTCAGGCTGGTCCTCCTTTAGATCTTACTTCAGGTTGGTCCTCCTTTAGATCTTACTTCAGGTTGGTCCTCCTTTAGATATTACTTCAGGTGGGTCCTCCTTTAGATTTTACTTCAGATGGATCCTCCTTTAGATCTTACTTCAGGTTGGTCCTCCTTTAGATCTTACTTCAGACGGATCCTCCTTTAAATCTTGCTCTATCATACAAACATTGGTAGAAGGCCATCAATGGACAGATAGAACTGGGGCATTATGTAGTAAAGTCTCCCAGAAGCACCAAAAAAAAATGCCATTATTTCCTATGGGATATTTTGCTTTGATACTTTCAGTGCCGTTTTTGCATTCCATTTTCACCCCAGTTTTGCTGCTGGGAGGCTTTGATACATAAACCCTAAAGAGTAAATCATTATTATCCCACTGTTGACCTGTGGTTAGTTTGCTGACTAAACAGTGATAATACTAAGGAACAAGCACCACAGAAGCCCAATGCTACATCCAATATGACAAATATACACAGTAAAACACCCATATATTCTCTTGAGAAGGGGTCATTTAGTTTAACCCTTTGGCCAAAGCGTTGTAAGCCTGTGAGCCACGACAAGGTAGACCCAGTACACAGGTCCTAACACAGAGGAGCAACAGAGAAGCCCAATGCTACATCCAATATGACAAAAATACACAATAAAACACCCATATATTCTCTTGAAAAAGCGCCATTTAGTTTAACCGTTGTTGTCGTGGCTTTAGTTTAGTTTAACCCTTGTCGACGTCACTTAAATTAAGTGCTGGAAGAGCTGCAGGGCCTCTATAAACTGAACTTGCCTTGGCTCCGGCGGCTTCTCACGCAGGGGAAAAGTTTGCGCCCCCCTGTAATAGTATTTTATCTGGTAGTGTTAGGACCTGTGAACTGGGTCCGCCTTGTCGTGGCTCACAGGCTTACAATGCTTTGGCCAAAGGGTTAAACTAAATGACCCTTTTTCAAGAGAATATATGGGTGTTTTACTGTGTATTTCTGCCATGTTGGATGCAGCATTGGGCTTCTCTGCCGTCTGTTGTATACACTTACCACGCTCAATAGCTCTCATTTTTGACACTTACATACATATATATATATTGTGGGGGCTCAGGGGTTCCCAAAATGTGCTTGCTGGGGTTCTGTGTGTTGTTTATAGTACAAAAACAGGTGAAAAGGACTGCTCTCCTATGTAATTATGTCCAAAATTGATAAGGGAGCAATGGAGATAATTATATAGTACACAGATAGAACCCAGAGAAAGGCTCAAAGAACTCCATTAATTGCACTCATTGCTATCGATCTATGACCAATGTTTGAAAACACTTTAGGTGTCCAAATAGCCTAATAACCAAACCTAAAACAAGGTCTAGGAAGTAAGTTAAAACAAAAAAAAATTATTATCACATATAATTGTTTCAAATATTTAAAATTATCCCCACGTGGGAGGTAAGGAAAGGAGGGATAACTGGTCTCTAAATATCAATATTTGAGCCAAATAGCTAGATATTACCCTCCTCTCTCGGTCCTTGTGTTGTATATTCACCACTATTACGGTCCAGTGGGAGATAATTGGATAGTGGCTATTATATAGCCTATAGCTGGCTCTATATATGTTTAGTTGTTATAATATACACACTTATATACAGCGACTAAAATCGTCAATATATAGTACATAAGCCTCATAGATCACGGTACTTGTTGTATCAAAGTGCAACACTAGTTAGGCTGGTTGGATATGTATATACACTTATTCAACCTAGGCTAGCTACAGTGTAGTAAAAGCAGCTTGCCATATGCCCCTAGATGTATTGTAGCAATTATAGCTTGTATCCGGCCCTGTGAACAGGGTCTGCCTTGTCATGGCTTTGGCCAAAGGGTTAAACTAAATGACCCTTTTTCAATAGAATATATGGGTGTTTTACTGTGCATTTTTGTCATGTTGGATGTAGCATTGGGCTTCTCTGTCGTCTGTTGTATACTGTACATTTGCCATGCTCAATAGCGCTCCTTTTTGACACTTATATACAGTGGTTGACAAATCACCAAAAAATCTACTCGCCACACAAAAAAATCTACTCGCCACCTAGTACCAAACGTGTGCTGCTTGGGCCAATATTTACTCGCCCGGGGGTTAAATCCACTCGCCCGGGGCGAGCAAATGTATAGGTTTGTCGAACACTGCTTATATACATATATATATATATTGTGGGGGCTCAGGGGTTCCCAAAATGAGCTTACTGGGGTTCTGTGTGTTGTTTATAGTACTAAGGAAGACAGAAGACCAGTGCTATTGTGTGTACACAAGTACATATCTACTATATAGTTTGGAAAGTTGTCTGTCTGTGTGCGCTCTGCATTTGGACATCTCTTAAGATATCGTAACCACATTTTGCACGATGGTTCCTGAGATCAAGGAGCAGGTTTCTGTCTATGTTTGGAAATTGGATACATTCTATTTTTAATTCTATGGGTTAATACAATTCATCTGACAAGCAAGTCAGCCACTGGGTGTTCTACGTAGTACCAGGCAATATAGGCCCGTCCCCAGGGCATGTTCCATCCTTAAGCAAGCAATATTAAGGAAGACCCCCCCCCCCCCAAAGAAATACATTAATAAAATCCAACCCCCCTCCATAAAATAGCAAGTAGGGGGTCCACGGGCTGAACCCCTTTCATTTCAGCTGCAGAGACCCCCTGCTTCCTGAGATACTTACCTCCTTAGGGGGTGCCGATATCTCAGCTCAGGTTTAGCTGTCCCATCACATGGGCCAATTGGAAGCCGTGACATCATATGCTCTATAGCTCATGAGTTCCACAATTTTTATGCCAAGCTATACGATTGCAAGAAAGTCTCCCACAGTGCTCAGACGGAGAGCAACCTATCCACTTCTTTAGACGCGGCTCAGCCACTAGTCCTCAGCCAATTTGACAAAACAGGTCTGAGTAACAAAATATCACAGGAAGAGGTAATGATCTCCATTAAAGATCTAAAGGCCACAAAGGAGCCCATCCCAGACATGTTTTCAAACCTGTATTGCAAAATATTTGTAGGCATTTTGGCCCCACATCTCTTGGAGGATGTACAATGCTATTCAGGCAGGTGAGTTGTTCCTCCCCCCC
Organism: Ascaphus truei; assembly: GCF_040206685.1. Taxonomy (NCBI): domain Eukaryota; kingdom Metazoa; phylum Chordata; class Amphibia; order Anura; family Ascaphidae; genus Ascaphus; species Ascaphus truei. Next base: position 464,502,801 of record NC_134484.1, read on the forward strand.
CCCAATATGCTGGAAGCATTTATATCTCTAATCCCCAAGGAGGGAAGTGACCCGGCCTGCTGTGCCAGTTACCGACCCATTTCTCTGAATACCGTGATATCAACATTTTCTCTAAAATGTTAGCCAATAGTTGAAATCCCAATTCTCCCATCTCGAATTAACCTTGATCAGGTGGGATTTGTCTTAGGGAGACAGGCTGCCGACAACACCAGACACATAATTAACCTAGTGGCAGTAGCAAAACAAAAAAAGATCCCCTTGTTGTTACTAAACCTTGATGCCGAGAAAGCATTTGTCAGAGTGGAATCGGTTTATGTGAAGACGACTCTCCAGGATTTTGGCTTTGATGGTTATTTTTTGAAAGCGATACTCTCCCTTTATGAGAATCCAACGGCCAAAGTAACGATAAAGGGTGCCCATTATCTCCCCATATATTTGCTTTATGTTTCAAGCCCATGGCCACAAATATTAGGAGGAACCCCCGATATTACAGGTATCCAGGTAGGGGACAACTCTTACAAATTCTCTCTCCCTCTCCAAGCCTATGGCCTCATTTCCACAACATATCGGGGTTGAAAATGAACAATTCCAAATCCGAAGCTTTAAACATCAATCTTCGTGAAATTGTTGTCTATACATTTTGAATTCAGATGCACAGTGTATCAAATATTTAGGAATGTTTATCACTAGTGAATTTGATTCCTTCTCTAAAGCAAATGATCCTAAAATTATTAAAACACCGCGAGAGGATTTACTGACCTGGAATAAGGTCCAAATTTCGTGGATTGGGAGGACTCTATTTCAAATTCTCCCTATTCCCATAACGTTAAAATACATCAGGGATCTCCAGTCATGTATCTCTAGATTCATCTGGCATAACAAGAGGTCCAGGATTAGTAACAATATTCTAAACATCCCTATAAAAGCCGGAGGCTTAGCTCTGCCCTTTCCCCTGGGGTATTATAGAACGGCTCACGCATCTCAGCTGGTCCTTTGGCACTCCCACCTGGAGTTGAGAAGATGGGTGGAGCTAAAGGCCTTGCTGGTATCCCCAGTTGAACTAGGAGAAGTGTTGTGGCTCCCCCGCCAGGCTTAGATAAAAAGCAGGGGGGACCTTACCTACTATCTCTCACTCTCTAGATTTTTGGGACTCTATTCGTATCAAATTTGCTCTAACCTCCAATATCTCAGAAATTAAAGCCTCTCTGGTGTAACCCGGAGCTCCTACTTGGCCTTTAAACTAAAGCTTCTTCAAACTGGCGGAAGGCAGGTGTAGAGAGAATACTGGACTTGAACAAAGTGGGCAGCCCGCTATGTTTTGACCATTTGCTCGTTGATAGGAACATCCCAAATAGCAAATTCTTCAGGTTCTTGCACCGAAGAGTGTTCAATTCTAGCATCCCATGAAACACTTTGAGTCTCTTTTTTTGGAGAAGGAATCAGGGAAAATGTACCTATCTATTGTATAGTTACTTGAGGGTCCAACCAGCTGAGCGTGAGGTGAGACTCAAATATATTACTCAATGGGAATCTGATCTCAGCGAGTCCCTGGAGAACGATGACTGGGCTGAGATCTTCAAAGTAACAAGCTCTATCTGCACCTCAGTTAAGGAAAACGCTTACAAGGTCCTCATGAGGTGGTATCTCAACCCCCTGAGGTTATCCAAATTCATCACAGGCTACTCCTCTCTTTGTCCTAAAGGTTGTGATGGTCAAGCTTCCTTTTTCCACATTTAGTGGACTTGCCCAAAAATTGCAGACTTCTGGGGAAGAATTAGGGATTGGCTTCAGAGAATTCTCCATCTGGGTATCTCACTGGACCCATGGATGTTCTCTTTAAGTAGATCCCATGTGGACTTCTTTATAGCAGAATATAAACTTATTGCAAATTTAGCCTTTGCCTCCAGAGTGGAGATTGCGACATTGTGGGAACAACAAAATATCCCCTCCCTGTCCAAAATTAGGACTAAGATCTGGTTTCTCCGACAAATGGAAAAGCTGACTTGTCTAGTGAACAACAACTATTCCCTAGCTAAATTTCAGAGAGTCTGGCAGCCATGGGTAGCTCAGGCTGCCATCCCAAGTCTGAACCTACACTCAGTAAGGCCTCAAGCATCAATAATTGTATTTTAGACGGGTGGGCATATCAGTCATTTCAGCATTGCCAGCATGGTGGCCCTTCCCGATCCCTCCACACACACCCCAATTAATCCATCTCTATTCTTTTGTTTCTGTATCCCTCCCCCATATTCTAAAGATGCTATGTATGTGAAAAACATTTTTTTTAAGTTCTTATTTTTTTATTTTAAACGTATTTTTTTTTTTAAATGACCAAAACCACTAGTATAGGATCCAGGGCAGGAAGGGAGCAGTATCCTCAGGAACACCCAGAAAAAAATACAAAAATAATCATAGTGTGGTATGAAAAATACATATATGTCAAACTCTGAGACTTGGCTCTTATGGTGACCTACTTACAAAATGTAAGATTCAAAATAGCAGGTTTGTATTAGTGATGGATCTTTGGATACCTCAGCTTTGGACCACGGCATACAGCAGCATACATCAATAGGGTTGGTGTCAGGCAGGATGGTGTATTTACTCTGGCAGCAGCTCCCAATCAGTCATATGCAATCATACAGAGGTAATGGAAACAATAGTGCTTTACCAGATAACACAAAGTTTTATCAGAGAGACTTGCAGGACATGTACTCACAATATATTCAATGAGCACATTCACATCAAGGTATCTTTAGGCAGTTGGATATCGGCACGGCAGATGGAAAACAAATCCCTCACTCCACTCCGCTCACTTGTCCTCCACGAGGGTGCCCCCTCGTCCGGTGCCGGATGGTTGGCGTCTGTCGTCACTTCCTGGCCTGGCAGTGACGACTTCCGGTAGGCGCGAGTAGAACGGAGAGTAGGAGGGACGCCGGTCCGCAGCTCTGCCTCCGTGGAAACAGCAGTACAACAGCTCCCCAACGGTGAATACAGCTGGGCTCTGCTAACTGGAACTGGAACTTCTTTGGCTCAACGCGTTTCACTGCATACCGCAGCTTCCTCAGGAGCAATGATTAAGTCCCCTACTGGGTGTTATTTAAATAGCCTTCTCAATTAAGGCAATTGGTGATGTAATCAAGCATAATTCCACACAGGATAATTAACATAATTACACACAGAGTCTCCCAAAATGGGTACATGATCTCTGTGGCCAAAAAAACGACGCAATAAAATACTTTATTAATTAAAAAAGAACATAAAACTGAGTACCTACATAGTTTAAAAATGATTGAATACTAAAATTAATTGGGGGTTGTTAGATCGAGATGCTTAATGGAGGGTAGAGAGAGAGAGAGAAACATATGTTAGTTAATCATAAATATCAAATATGGCTAACATTAATAAAAACATATTAAAAGTGAAAAAATAAAAAAATAATAAAATGCAAATAATGAGACTGACATGACTTAAAAAAGGATGACACAGGAAAGTGCAATTAAAGTGACTAGAGGAAGGGTGCAATCTCAAAATCAACATTAAGACCATGTGGTGTCAAAGTGTTAAGTTTATGCACCCAGTACATTTCTCTTTTACTTAAATCTAAATTTATGTCCCGTCCTCTCCAATGTTGTGTCACATGTTCTATCGCGGTGAATTTTAACCCTTTCGTATTGGAGTTATGAAAAAAGGAAAAATGTTTAGAAACATTATGTGACTGCACACTGCGCCTTATATTACGTAGGTGCTCCAAAATCCGTGTCTTAATAGCTCTTGATGTTTTGCCAACGTATTGGAGCCCGCATGGGCATTCCAGGAGGTAGATTATGTATTTAGAGTTACAGTTCATGTACTGTTTTATTTTGTAATTCTCATTTTTGTTATTGCACCTAAATCCCTTTTTGTCTTGCTGTTTGTATTCACAGGCTTTGCAAGAACCACAGCCATGGAACCCTTCCAATTTCTGGAGCCATCCATTTCTGTTCGTCTCTAATTTTTTAATATTACTTGGAGCTATTATACCTTTTAAATTTTTTGCTTTTTTAAAAATTACTCTCGGACGTTCTGGAATCTCTTCCTTTAAAATTGGGTCATTTAATAAAACATGCCAGTGTTTTTGTATTATTTTCTTAATATTATTTGACTCTCTATTAAAAGAGGTTAAAAATGCTGTGTCAAAATTTCTTTTTGGAGGAATATCTTTATTTTTGGGTACTAATAGGTCATTTCTATTCAGACCATTTGCTTTTTCTAATGCTGTGTCTAGGAGTTCTGTTCTATATCTTTTTTCTACAAAACGTTCCTTAAGTATATTGCATTGATCATTAAATACTGTATTGTCTGTGCAATTTCTCCGCATCCGTCTGAATTGGTTGTATGGGACATTGTCCATCCATACATCTTGGTGACAGCTTGTACGTAGTATATAGTTGTTACTGTCAACTTCCTTAAAGAAAGACCTAGTTTTGAGAGTGTCATTCTCTATATATATATTCAGGTCCAAGTAATTGAGAGAGATATTACTTGTTACAGAGGTAAATTGTAGATTGTACATATTAACGTTAATACTCGACAGAAAGGAGTCCAAACTCTCCTGACCACCACGCCAAATTAAAAGCACATCATCGATGTAGCGCCGCCATAGGACAAGGTCCGCCCCCAGAACGCCACCGGGCCAAATGTGCTGTTCCTCCCAGAATCCCATAAAGAGATTCGCGTAGCTGGGAGCAAACCTCGTACCCATGGCGGTGCCACATCTCTGAATGTAAAAACTATTCTCAAACCAAAAATAATTCTTGTCTAGTATAAAGCATATGCCATCTAGTAAAATTCTCTACTAAAACTTTTTTGGATGACTTAAGAGTGCTTCTAGACCATGGCAGGGAATTAGGCATATTGAATGAGAACGAATACAAATTCTTATTCAACGAATGTCCCCAATTACCGATATTTTATATATTGCCTAAAATCCACAAATGCATGAAACAACCTCCCGGGAGACCTATTGTCTCCGGAATTAATTCACTTACATCAAATCTATCTGCTTATATTGATACTTTTCTCCAAAGTCATGTAAAATCCCTCAAATCATATCTGAAAGACACCACTGATGTATTAAGTCTATTAGAGAATTTTACTTGGAATAACGACTATATTATGGCCACTATAGATGTTGCTGCTCTATATACATCGATAGAAAAGAATTTAGGATGTGAAGCTGTCAATTTCTTTCTGAAACAAGATCCAGATATGAAAGAACAACAAGTTAAGTTTATTATAGATGGCATATGCTTTATACTAGACAAGAATTATTTTTGGTTTGAGAATAGTTTTTACATTCAGAGATGTGGCACCGCCATGGGTACGAGGTTTGCTCCCAGCTACGCGAATCTCTTTATGGGATTCTGGGAGGAACAGCACATTTGGCCCGGTGGCGTTCTGGGGGCGGACCTTGTCCTATGGCGGCGCTACATCGATGATGTGCTTTTAATTTGGCGTGGTGGTCAGGAGAGTTTGGACTCCTTTCTGTCGAGTATTAACGTTAATATGTACAATCTACAATTTACCTCTGTAACAAGTAATATCTCTCTCAATTACTTGGACCTGAATATATATATAGAGAATGACACTCTCAAAACTAGGTCTTTCTTTAAGGAAGTTGACAGTAACAACTATATACTACGTACAAGCTGTCACCAAGATGTATGGATGGACAATGTCCCATACAACCAATTCAGACGGATGCGGAGAAATTGCACAGACAATACAGTATTTAATGATCAATGCAATATACTTAAGGAACGTTTTGTAGAAAAAAGATATAGAACAGAACTCCTAGACACAGCATTAGAAAAAGCAAATGGTCTGAATAGAAATGACCTATTAGTACCCAAAAATAAAGATATTCCTCCAAAAAGAAATTTTGACACAGCATTTTTAACCTCTTTTAATAGAGAGTCAAATAATATTAAGAAAATAATACAAAAACACTGGCATGTTTTATTAAATGACCCAATTTTAAAGGAAGAGATTCCAGAACGTCCGAGAGTAATTTTTAAAAAAGCAAAAAATTTAAAAGGTATAATAGCTCCAAGTAATATTAAAAAATTAGAGACGAACAGAAATGGATGGCTCCAGAAATTGGAAGGGTTCCATGGCTGTGGTTCTTGCAAAGCCTGTGAATACAAACAGCAAGACAAAAAGGGATTTAGGTGCAATAACAAAAATGAGAATTACAAAATAAAACAGTACATGAACTGTAACTCTAAATACATAATCTACCTCCTGGAATGCCCATGCGGGCTCCAATACGTTGGCAAAACATCAAGAGCTATTAAGACACGGATTTTGGAGCACCTACGTAATATAAGGCGCAGTGTGCAGTCACATAATGTTTCTAAACATTTTTCCTTTTTTCATAACTCCAATACGAAAGGGTTAAAATTCACCGCGATAGAACATGTGACACAACATTGGAGAGGACGGGACATAAATTTAGATTTAAGTAAAAGAGAAATGTACTGGGTGCATAAACTTAACACTTTGACACCACATGGTCTTAATGTTGATTTTGAGATTGCACCCTTCCTCTAGTCACTTTAATTGCACTTTCCTGTGTCATCCTTTTTTAAGTCATGTCAGTCTCATTATTTGCATTTTATTATTTTTTTATTTTTTCACTTTTAATATGTTTTTATTAATGTTAGCCATATTTGATATTTATGATTAACTAACATATGTTTCTCTCTCTCTCTCTACCCTCCATTAAGCATCTCGATCTAACAACCCCCAATTAATTTTAGTATTCAATCATTTTTAAACTATGTAGGTACTCAGTTTTATGTTCTTTTTTAATTAATAAAGTATTTTATTGCGTCGTTTTTTTGGCCACAGAGATCATGTACCCATTTTGGGAGACTCTGTGTGTAATTATGTTAATTATCCTGTGTGGAATTATGCTTGATTACATCACCAATTGCCTTAATTGAGAAGGCTATTTAAATAACACCCAGTAGGGGACTTAATCATTGCTCCTGAGGAAGCTGCGGTATGCAGTGAAACGCGTTGAGCCAAAGAAGTTCCAGTTCCAGTTAGCAGAGCCCAGCTGTATTCACCGTTGGGGAGCTGTTGTACTGCTGTTTCCACGGAGGCAGAGCTGCGGACCGGCGTCCCTCCTACTCTCCGTTCTACTCGCGCCTACCGGAAGTCGTCACTGCCAGGCCAGGAAGTGACGACAGACGCCAACCATCCGGCACCGGACGAGGGGGCACCCTCGTGGAGGACAAGTGAGCGGAGTGGAGTGAGGGATTTGTTTTCCATCTGCCGTGCCGATATCCAACTGCCTAAAGATACCTTGATGTGAATGTGCTCATTGAATATATTGTGAGTACATGTCCTGCAAGTCTCTATGATAAAACTTTGTGTTATCTGGTAAAGCACTATTGTTTCCATTATCTCTGTATGATTGCATATGACTGATTGGGAGCTGCTGCCAGAGTAAAAACACCATCCTGCCTGACACCAACCCTATTGATGTATGCTGCTGTATGCCGTGGTCCAAAGCTGAGGTGTCCAAAGATCCATCACTAATACAAACCTGCTATTTTGAATCTTACATTTTGTAAGTAGGTCACCATAAGAGCCAAGTCTCAGAGTTTGACATATATGTATTTTTCATACCACACTATGATTATTTTTGTATTTTTTTCTGGGTGTTCCTGAGGATACTGCTCCCTTCCTGCCCTGGATCCTAAACTGTTGTAAGGGAATCAGTGCATATTCCCTGGAAGGTTGAGAGAATTCGTCAGTTTCACACATTTTTATTATTTTTTTGATCACTTTTATAGTTGTTAAGCGCCTTTCCAAGTCACTGGGTTTCACAAAACCACTAGTAGCCACAGTTGGCTAATAGGGATATTGAGCATTAGTCTAGAGGGGGCGGGGGTACGATGGTGCAGGTAGTTGTCCCAGGGTGGGTGGTTAGGCCTCCCAGGGAGGGGGGAGGCCAACGAAATGTGGCTAATTGTGGTTTTGGACATTTAAAAAAAATACGTTTAATACGTCTAAAATAAAAAAATAAGAACATAAAAAAAGTTTTGCACATAAAACCATTGATTGTCACTGTGGCTGAGTTGAAGAGGTTTGATTTAATCTTTTAAAACACCCTCTAGTATAGAATACATTACTAACCCTTCTAGTTGTAACACAGTTTCCCCCACCCAATCGCAGATAGGGTGCATGTGAGGGGGAACCTATATGTTACCAGGTGTGGTGCGTATACCTGGAGGTTCACAAGAGTCCTGAGCATCCACTTGCTGAGAACCTGGGGTGCTTCTCTGGAACGTTCTCTCGTCGTTCAGCGCCTCCACCTATGTAGGATTCTATAGGAGTGTAGAATGGCCCTAGCATAGGAACGCACCCAGAAACCACATACACCAGGGTTATGGCTAAAAGGTTTACTGGACGAACAACACAACACACAGTTTCATAATATAACAGTGCAACAACATCAGCATACACAACAATATATATGCCAACCTCTGCCACTAGCTGGCAGCTATAACCTTGCCCCTAACTGGGCTATACCCTCCTTAGCCCCTTCCCAACCCCGTGTCCAAAGAGTCCAAGCCCACCCAAGTGTGTGAAGAGGCCTGTCACGTGTGAGGAGCAAGGTAACGTTGGTGCACGTGTGGAAGGGTGTAAATACCTGCCCAGGTGCCCCTGCACCTGGGTGTCTTCGCAAAGGGTCTACCGGATCTGCTTGGTCCAGCGCTGATCTGTACCTCCGCGTTGGATGGAGTCCAGCCGGACGTCCCACAGAAGGACAGTCTCTGGATCAGCAACACAGCATACAGGAACATGCAGCAAACCCTATCTCTGGGTCCCTGCACTAAGGAACTGCAGCAGGGTCTCTCTCTCCCTGCACTAAGGAACTGCACAGGGTCTCTCTCTCCCTGCACTAAGGAACTACACAGGGTCTCTCTCTCCCTGCACTAAGGAACTACAGCAGACACTATCACTAGGCCCCTGCCTTGCACCAGCTGAAGGGCACAGGGTCCTTACCTAAGGGCCTGTCCCTATGAACACCCACTCTCACTAGTGGGGAGTCAGGGCCTCAACTCTAGCCCGGGGTACTTCTGGCCTAGGGCAGAAGCTCGCAGCTCTCAGCCCCCCTTCCTTCCCCCACTGTCTCCTCAGTCTGACTGACTTCCAGCACATTTTCCATACAATTTATCTACTCTCTGCAGGGGAAACTGCAAACACTATTGGCTGCCTGCAATCATCTGACTCACCTGCCTCTAAGCCTGCTGGGAGTTGGAGTCCCCTCTGGGACTTTTCCCTATGAGGACCGCATGGCCGCCACTCTAATGGCCGCCTACCTCTCTCTATCTGCCCCTGCGCTAGACTAATGGCCGCTGCGCCACTTTCCTGCACATGCGCAACATCTAGGGGGGCCTTCCTGCCTCCCTACACTTTCCTGCGCTATTTGTAATGGCCGCCGCGACTGCAAACGCGCACCGCGCATGCGCAAATGCGCACAAGATGGTGGCGCCCTATCACTGATGTCACCGGGAGCCCCCAGCGACGCGCTCGTCCCTGCAAGAGGACACAAGTAAGGGGGGCCAGGGGGAACCCTGCTACATAGTATACAATTCATTTTTAACCCTTCTAGTATGCAATCTATTAGTAACCATTCTTGTACAGAATCTATTACCAACCCTTCTAGTATAAAACCTATTACCAACCCTTCTAGTATAGAATACAGGTGCAGCGGCCTAGATTTGACCACATCTCGGGCTAAAAACCGCAAGATGCCGTCAATACCCAGCGAGGTGGTCGGCAGCAGACTAAGGGCCCAGCGGATTAATACAGCAGGGGTCCTCGCTGTGTGAATCCTACCGGGGTCTGCCTGTCTGTAAGAGACGCGCAGTAAGAGAGAGACTGAATCAGTCACTCTACCTGGGCGTCTCTAACAGGCGACTGCGGGACTTTATTTAATTTTAATATTAAAGTATTGTAGCAGGGGGTCTCCGGAGCTGAACTGCATTGATTTCAGGTCCGGGGACACCCTGCTTCCCAAGTAACAGGACCCGTTATGGGGTGACGGTATCCCGCCATGTTAAAAGCTTCCGGTCACGTGACGCGTAGGATTTTAACATTGTGGGGATACCGGCACCTCATACTGGGGCCTGTATCTCGGGATGCAGGGGGTCCCTGAGGCTGAAATCAATGTGGTTCAGCTCAGGATACCCCCTGCTCCCACACACTAGTATTAAAAATAGAATAAAAGCCTCTTCATTACCTTAGGCAATGAAGGGGTTAAGGCAGACGACCAGGTTTATTGGGGGCAGAGGAGGTGAGTGAAGGGGTTAATAGCCCCAGAGTGGGTGGTTAGGCCTACCAGAAAGGTTGCAGAAGGGGTTAACTCCTTCATTACCTTAGCGTACTAACCGCTATGGTAATGAAAGGGTTAAACCCTCCCACTACACACCCAAGGCTTAACCACCCACCCTGTGGCAGCTACCCCCTTCACTCAATCCCTCTACCCACAATAAAACATTAAAATATCTATTACCTACTATACCAATACACAACCCACCCCTTGTACCCCAACAACCCGCCTAACACATACAGTACAGTAATGGGCAAAATTACTATTATCCAGATATGTATTTGCCCATTTAAAATAAACATCACCCAGCATAAAGTAAATAAAACTAGTACTTACCCCTGCCAGGATGAAGGCTGTCCTCATCCTCATCACTGTCATTATCCTCCGTTATCAGCAACAGTACAATAAAAAATACAATCTAATGTATAGTAATTAAAGGGTTAGCCCACTCTCCACCACTACCCACCCATGAGGTCTAACCACCCACCCCAGGGACACTACCCCCACCCTCCACCCTCCACCCCCCCTACCCATTGATTGGCACAGTGTTAAAGCACGGCCGTATAATATGGGCATGCTTCGCCACAATAGCAATAAATGGGTAACCTAAAAAAAAAATCAAGCCAAAAATAAAATACATTACATAGAAAAAAAACACATTACAAATGTCAAGAAAACAATTGATTGACACAGTGCTAAATCATGCCCATATAATATGGGCATGATTTTGCAATACGACAGTCAATGGGCAAGCTAATAAATAAACAACTACCAAAAATATAAAATTCAAATCAAAACAATCACCAAAGAAATACACCAAAAATAAACAACAATAAAAAAGTAAACACCAAAAAAATACCATAAATCAATAAAGCAAATACCAAAGAAACACCTGAATAAAAAATATAAACACCATCAATAAACAAGAAATAAACAAAATAAATACCAAAGAAACACCAGAATTAAAAATCAAAACACACAAAAAAACATAAATAAATAAAAGAAAACGCCAAATAAACACCATTATTAAAAAATAAAACACAAAATATAAACAAGAATTACAAAAATCATCAAAGAAACAAAAGCATTATACAAAGCAATGAATCAAAATACATTTAAAAGAAATGAAAGCAAGCATTTGCAAAAAAAATATGCAATGCTTGTCACTGTATGTATCTATAGCCCTAAAGGGCATAGATAAATACATTGGCAATCAAAAAAATAAAAAATACAATGGAAAAACCTGAAAATTTAAATAACATACTTTCAATGGTTTTTCTTACCTTTCAGATGTCTTCATCCTCCGATTCCAGGGGTCTCAGGAAGCTCTAGACCAAAGAAGCAATGATCCTCAACAGCCTCGGTCTTCAGGCACTGTAAGTTGTTTTCTTATTTTCTTCTTTATCTTCATCTGTTAATTGTAATCCAATTGGGAGTCTTCTTTCTTCTTCTTCTTTATCTTCATCTTCACCTGTACAGTCCATTAGAATCCAATTTGGGGAGATGTTGCCTCTGCAGCTTCTTGACATCAAATGAGACTGCACAGGCCTTATATAAGGCCTGTGACGTCACATTTGACTGACAAATGGTTCCCAGCCAATGTGATTGGCTGGGATAACCATGTGACAGGTGTTTTTTTCCCTAAGGATGTGATATCATCAAAAAGGAGGGAAGCCAGCCAATCAGAAAGGCTCTGCTTCCTTTCCCTTTAAGATGACGTCACTGTGATGGTAGTGGGGTAACCAAGCTTTCAAATAAAGGTTTAAACCCGTTTGGTTACCCCTAATCCGTAATAAGGGTTCAAGAAGAGTCAGCTCTTGAGCCCAGTACTGTGTAATGCATAAAATGTATTGTGCGACAATAAAGTATTTTATGTGTTTTTACCTTTCCAGGAGTGCCAGTATGCAGAGATTGCTGTGGTATGAGTTTCAAGGGGGGTTTTGCGGAGAAAATGTTGTCAGAATGTGCCTAGCTAGTCAGGGTCCAGAGTTGCTGGTTCCCCTAAAAATGTATCAGATTGGATTCCTGGATTCATGTAGGCACATGTCCCGGCAATATCTTCCCTTGAAAATGCTTTCGCGACTCACCACTAGGGGTTCCCTGCTTCAGCACAGACCAGAAAGGTAAAAGGGGCATAGGGATATGAGGTGTCCCTGAAACAGTCAAGGGGTCCCTAGTTTAATGGGGATACCCAGTAAGTGCCCAGGTCACCCAGAACCGGTATAGGGGCTCTGAGGTGCTCCAATCATATAAGGTTGTGAGGGGATTCTTAGAATCCATACTAAGTCTATGCAATAGTGTGTGGGGAATATGGCTAGTGAAAAATAAAGCGCAGCTTTTTATTCTTTTCCCGTACCAGAAAGACTTAGTTTTTTAAAGTGTATATTTTATTAACAGTGTGTTAAGTACATATATGCTTTGTGCACAGTAAAATGAGGCACAGGGATGAAAAGTTTCCCTGTAGCTGAGGGAATCCCTAGGTTAAGGTGGGTACCCCACTTAGTGCCAAGGTGTCCCAGAACCTGTATTGGGTTTGTGGGTGACTGTAACAGGGGACTTATCCCTATTCAGTAATGTTTCTTTAATCTAGCAGTGTGGTAGTTAATTACTAAACACCACCTGCCTGATTAGATTGTTTACAAAAAGCCTGCCTTTGAGACAGGAAGTGACTCTCTTTAGCTCTGACTGAGAGCTGACCTTTGGAGAGACAGAGCAGAGGTTCAAAACAGACACCCAAAGTGTGAAGTGTGAATGCCATAATACCCAAAGATGAGACTGAAAATTACTGAACTCAGGCAGAAAAACAAATTCTGTTGCTGAAGCGGGGAGATTGCACCCTGAAAGAAAATGGTGTAAAGCAAATAGACTTTTTTACCTAGCAACTGCACATCTTGTATACCTGATAAAAGAAAATGCATGCACAGTACTGCTGATATTGAAAAAAAGAAAAAAAAATTATCCAAGAAAGAAAAGTCTACAGAGATGCCTGTGAGAGCTACGACCTCTACAAGCAAAATATGCCCATCTGTAGGACTACCACAATTGGGGGTTCTAGCAAATACAGTGGCAACAGCTGCAATAGCGCCTCCTGAGGTCAGGAAGAAAATGACACCTGATAGCCTAAAAATGGAGGACAAGATGCAGCGTTCCTGTAATGAACCCTACCCCACGGAAGAGTGGCCCTTCCAGTCCAATAAAGAGAAAGACATCTCTTACGGGGAACCCGAACCGAGTCACACCCACAAAACACCCCAAGAATGGTGGGGGTGCCTGAACTCGGCACAAACAGAAAAGGCCGCTCCCTTTGATGACGAGTATGATCAACAGGAGACAGAGCAGGAGCAGCAGATCACCCAATATTTCTGTCAGCTTAAGCAACTGCAAGAAAAGCCTGGCGTATATAATGAAGCTGCTAAAATTTCAAATGAAGATGGAGACCCCAATATCCCTGAAGGGGCGGTGTCATCCAAATCAAAAAGGCGGAAAAAGAAAAGCAGTTCTTCACTTATCGTGGAAGGAACAGACACGTCCGCAGATCCTGTGGAGGAAAAGGGGGACTGAGTTGCCCTGCAGCCTAGAGAAAATGGAGAATTCGTCCCACGGTTAACCGAATATCCAGAGGGCCCAAGGCAGAAGTCGTGTACCCCAAAGAAGTGTCTGTCCGGTGCCAACAGTGAGGAACCCTCAACTAGTCATCCCAGGGCAGCGGAGCCGGAACCAGTGAGTGACGATCCCTTGACCAGCCCTGAAAATTGCCAGGCATGACTGTGATCTGCTCTGTGAAGAATTAGGAAGAGAGAGAAAAAATAATGCTTAGCTACAGAAGACTGTGCTCGCAATTTACTCTGCGGCCAAGACCGAATTGGAGGATCTCAAGACTGAGCTAGATACTGCAAAGGCTACTATCTCCGTCATGGATGAAAAGCAGAGCCAATCTGATAAAATGGTGGCTTCGCTAAAGCAGAAGTATGAGGAGGCACTGAAGCAGATGGCAGTCTTCCAGCAAGAGGTTCACACTCTTCGTATAGAGCTTGATGCCTCACATCATGAGACCAACAGCTGCCACACAGACCTGGAAGTTTCCAGAAAGGAACTACACAGTCTCACTGAGGAGCTGGACATTGCTAAAGAAACTATTGGTAATCTTGGTACAGTTCTCAAAGTCTCTCAGAAGGAGCTTCAGACCCTCAACCTAGAGAAGGAAGTCTCACGCCAGGAGATTGTCATTCTCAAAGCAGATGTGCGTAAATGGAAGAAGGACTGCAAAGAAGCCCTGAAGAATACAGAGACTGAAAAAGTAGAAAGTTCAAGATTAAAAAGAGAGAACTTAAAACTGAAAGAAGAAAATTTTTAGTTAACAGAAGAAGTCAAGGAAAAGTTTGACGCAGAGCACCGACTGCAGAACCAACTGCAAGGTCTGCGTACACACCTCCAGTATGCTGAGGAGAAGCAGCAAACGCTACAGGAAGAAAAACTGCAGGCTGCTAAAGAGGTACAAGCGCTGCAGGAACGTCTGAATACCCAGCACGTCCCCAGAGAGCAGTATGAGGAGCTAAAGGCCACGCTGCATGTCTTCAGAGCATCGTTGGAAGCGGAGCTTCGATACCAGGTGACTCTGTATGAGAGGGAGCGTGAGAAGGCTCAGAAACTGGAGCAAGAGCTGGAGAGACAGAGAGACTGTTCCATTCCCTTGAGTCAGTGCACCAAGGAGAAAACAGACGCAGCGGCAACCTTGACGACAAAAATTACAGAGCTCCAGAATATGAAGGAGACTCTGATACAGATTCCTCCAATATGGAAAAAGGTATTGGCTCTGCCCAAGCACCAGTATTTCACAGTAACTAATACCCGTAATGACAAGGGTACAGTGAGAGCTGGGGACTCCATGCAACTTCAAAACAAAATTACGAAGTTTGAGCCACCAAAGAAAGCACTAGCCAAACCTACAGCTGCCCAACAGGCAACAAACAGAGGTAGGAGTGTAGAATCAAAGCCAGAAGAATCCTTAGCTGAAGAAGCTGAACTGGCGACTCCGTGGTGTGGAGAAGCTGCAGAAAGACCACTTCAAGAGCAGAAAACTCTAAGGGCTAGTCCTAACTGCCCTACAACTGTTGCCATACACTTTGTCTACAAAAAGAGGAGTACCCGACACAACAGAAATCTCAAGACCGCGCACGCGATCAAAAGACTTTACGTGGAAAACGTCCTCCACGAGCGACTGAGGAGTGCTGATCTCAAGCATCTTCGGGAGGAGACAAAAATAAACTGGAGAAAGGGCTCCAATCCCAGCGGGACAGAGGGTTCTCTTCCTCCATCCACTCTCATTCAAGTCAAAGAGATATCTAGAATGAGAGTGGAAGGATGGGCTTTGGCCGTGGTAAGCCCGAGCTTCCCACAAACAGGGGAGGTATGTAACAGGGGACTTATCCCTGTTCAGTAATGTTCCTTTAATCTAGCAGTGTGGTAGTTAATTACTAAACACCACCTGCCTGATTAGATTGTTTACAAAAAGCCTGCCTTTGAGACAGGAAGTGACTCTCTTTAGCTCTGACTGAGAGCTGACCTTTGGAGAGACAGAGCAGAGGTTCTTGAGTCCCAGGAGAGACTGACCAAAAGAAACCCAGATCTCTGGAGCTGACCAGTCTTGAGCTCTGCCAGCCACACAGCAGAGCTGATTGCAAGACACCGAATAAGACTTCTAAACCTGGATGCTGATATTTTTCTGTGCACGCACGGGTGCGGTTCCAGGAGAGCAGAGAAGCTTACTCTACAGCAACTAAACAGATAAGACTTTCATAATTAAGAGACTGCTTATATCTGCTTATTTTCATGTTATGTGTTTGGGCTAGGAGAAGCTTAACTAATGGAGATGTGAACTAATTGCAAGGATTTCACTAGAAATACTCCCAAGTGAATGGAAGCTTTGTTCCCCCCCTGTGTTTGGATAATTTCCTGCTGAAAAGGAAAAGGCACAATAAAGCCTATTATAATTTCACATTATAAACGTCTCCAAATTGTGTACCTCTGTGAACGTCTGTCTACAGTGACTCAACCGAATATGAGGTACCCCAAAATATATGCTGTAATAAAGTATGACTTATGGTGGTTTTTACATTCAAGATAAGGCTCTATGCAGTCAGCTGGGTCATATGTTTAAGGTGCCAGCTAGTCTGCATAGAATCCATACATGAAAGAGGAGACGGGATGTTGAGAGATGTCGGGGTGCTAAGTATACTATACTAGTATAGAATACAGTAATATAGAATACAGTAATATAGAATCTATTACTAACCCTTCAAGTATAGCATACATTACATTACTAACCCTTCTAGTATAGCATACATTACATTACTAACCCTTCTAGTATAGCATACATTATTAACCCTTCAAGTATAGCATACATTACATTACTAACCCTTCTAGTATAGCATACATTAGTAACCCTTCTAGTATAGCATACATTACTAACCCTTCTAGTATAGAATACATTACATTACTAACCCTTCTAGTATAGAATACATTAGTAACCCTTCTAATATAGAATCTAATACTAACCCTTCTGGTATAGAATACATTACTAACCCTTCTAGTATAGCATACATTACATTACTAACCCTTCTAGTATAGAATACATTACATTACTAACCCTTCTAGTATAGCATACATTACATTACTAACCCTTATAGTATAGCATACATTACATTAGTAACCCTTCTAGTATAGCATACATTACATTACTAACCCTTCTAGTATAGAATACATTACATTACTAACCCTTCTAGTATAGCATACATTACATTACTAACCCTTCTAGTATAGCATACATTACATTACTAACCGTTCTAGTATAGTATACATTACTAACCCTTATAGTATAGAATACATTACATTACTAACCCTTCTAGTATAGAATACATTACATTACTAACCCTTCTAGTATAGCATACATTACATTACTAACCCTTCTAGTATAGCATACATTACATTACTAACCGTTCTAGTATAGCATACATTACTAACCCTTATAGTATAGAATACATTACATTACTAACCCTTCTAGTATAGAATACATTACATTACTAACCCTTCTAGTATAGCATACATTACATTACTAACCCTTCTAGTATAGCATACATTACATTACTAACCCTTCTAGTATAGCATACATTGCTAACCCTTATAGTATAGAATACATTACATTACTAACCCTTCTAGTATAGCATACATTACATTATTAACCCTTCTAGTATAGCATACATTACATTACTAACCCTTCTAGTATAGCATACATTACATTACTAACCCTTCTAGTATAGAATCTATTACTAACTGTTCTAGTATAGGTGGGAACAGGGCCGCCAACAGGGGGGTCTGCCGGGCCCGTGTCAAAAAAAAAAAAGTCTGAAAAAAAAATGGCCGTCATTTTTGCTCCCCCTGCAGTAGGGTCCCCAGCCACGCTCCTCAGCCCCCCTCCCCCCACCGTCCCCAGGCCCTGACAATGTCCCCAGGCCCCTACCTGCATCCCCTCGGCCTCAGCTCCCCCTGCAGTAGGGGCCAGGCCGGGTGGGCCTTCACCCGCGCTCTCCCCAACCACGCTCCTCAGCCCCTCCTCCCCCCCCCACCATCCTCAGGCCCCTCCACCATCTCCAGGCCCCTACCGGCATCCCCTTGACTCCCCCATCCAGGACATACCGCCTGGCATCCTTCCCCACCCCTCAGTCCCAGGCCCTACTAGGATCCTTCCCCCCAATGCCCTCCCCAGCCAGGCGGCTCCTCAGACCCCCCCACCGGCTGATGGACCCCACTCAGCCACTGGTCCTGACCATCCCCAAGGTATGTCTACTTTTTTATATGTATTAGGGGAAGTGGGGGGCTTTTTATATGTATCGGGTGGGGAGCAGGGGTCTTTTATATGTATTGGGGGGAAGTGGGGGTCTTTTTATATGTATTGGGGGGCGTGGGGGCCTTTTTATATGTATTGGTGGGGAGTGGGGATCTTTTTATATGTATTGGGGGGAGTGGGGGTCTTTTTATGTATTGGGGGAGTGGGGGTCTTTCTATGTATTGGGGAGTGGGGGTCTTTTATATGTATTGGGGAGTGGGGGTCTTTTTATATGTATTGGGGAGTGGAGGTCTTTTTATATGTATTGGGGGGAGTGGGGGTCTTTTTATATGTATTGGGGGAGTGGGGGTCTTTTTATATGTATTGGGGAGTAGGGGTCTTTTTTATGTATTGGGGAGTGGGGGTCTGTTTATATGTATTGGGGGGAGTGGGGGTCTTTTTATATGTATTGGGGGGAGTGGGGGTCTTTTTATATGTATTGGGGGGTCTTTTTATATGTATTTGGGGGGCTTGGTGGAATTTTTATATGTATTTGGGGGGCTTTGGGGTATTTTTATATGTATTGGGGGAGTGGGGGTCTGTTTATATGTATTGGTGGAGTGGGGGTCTGTTTATATGTTTTGGGGGGAGTGGGGGTCTTTTTATATGTATTGGGGGGAGTGGGGGTCTTTTTATATGTATTGGGGGCTTGGGGGTATTTTTATGTGTTGGGGTATTTTTTATATGTATGGGGGAGGGTTGTTTTTTTATATTTTGTGTGTGTGTGTGTGTGTGTGTGTGTGTGTGTGTGTGTGTGTGTGTGTGTGTGTGTGTGTGTGTGTGTGTGTGTGTGTGTGTGTGTGTGTGTGTGCGCGCGCGCGCGCGTATGTATGGGGGGGTTATTTGGTATGTATTGTTTTTTTTATATGTATTGGGTAGGTAGGTTTTTTTGTATGTATTGTGGGGGGGATTTTTTTTTGTATGTATTTGGGTGGGGATTTTTGGTATATATCTTGTGGGGGGGAATTGTGTGAGGGGGAGGGAATGAGTGAGCGTGGGGTAATTGACGGATAGAGAGAGGGGGTGAGTGAGGAAAAGAGGGAGTAAGAGTGAGATTCAGGGGAGAGGGAGGATGAGAGGGGGTGAGACGGAAAGGTGAGAAATACATGGGAAGAGGGGGGGGGAGAGAGGGGACTCATGAGGTGTGAAATGGGGTGTGGGGGGGGGGGGCGGCTCGCAAAACCGCCGACATGTGGCGGGGGGCCCTGCTTGAAATGTTTGTCCTGGGCCCCATGATTTCTGTTGGGGCCCTGGGTGGGAAATCCTGCCTCTGACACTGATATCACAAACCTCCTTTATTCCACGTAACCTGCTTTGAACTTGTCACTGATGAAAGGGAGATATTTAGCAGTGCGTGTAGCTTGATTAGATTTGATCTCCCACATGTGTCTCTGATTCATATCCTAGCCGCCCCACTCCTTCCCGCCGGCCTCCTCCTGTGACTGGTCACGTCCTCCCTCCCAGCACATATCCTTCTATCTCCACTGTTCTCCTTTAATCACCCTCGCTGACTCTATCTGGGACCCTTCTTGTTCCTCACGTGGTCGTTTTCCCCCCTTTGAAACTGATGGGGTCACGTCCAACTTAAATCACCCTAACAGGTCCCTTCTATATTTCATTGGTCGCCATTGTGGAGTTTCTATGTCCTGCTGCACCCGGCCCGACCCCTGAATCTGCGCAATGTACGGAGCGCCAGTACTTTCTGTACTTAAAGACCCCACAGAACCACTGCAGTTTCGTCTGTGCAAGCCCAGAATGCCCTACTTCTCATTTGCAAACGGAGCCACTGATTGAGCCACCTGTGCTGAAGCAGGGATGTCCTTGAAACCTGACCTGTCGGCGGCCCTTGAGGACTGGAGTTGGCCGCCCCTGGCTTGCACGATTACAGTCCCACTTTCTTGGTCCCTTTGGAGCTGAACGGGTTAACTAGGAGCGACAGAAAAAAGAGGCGCGCGGGGGGGGGGGGGGGGGTAGGGGGAGAGATTCAACCCCTAAATGCAGAACCTGCAGAAACAGATAGTTACACCCCCATACTGCAGCAAAGGGTTAAAAAAACAGCAGCTTTGTAGGCATCTTGGGATTACTCACAGTATGATATCATATGTGTCTTCTCCAGCCTCTTGGGTTTGGGTGAAGTGTATATATATGTAACACATGTATCCCCACCCTCTGTGAGATATGTGTCTACGGTGTACATGTGGTGCAATACCGGTGGCTCACAGGAGGTCTGAGCCTCCGTTGCAGGGAGCCTGGAGTGTGTTCAGGAACAATCTTCGTCAGCGCCTCCACCTGTAACGGATCCTACTATGTGGATTTGCCCGTTACAGAACCCATATTCATATATAGGCATATATGATCACACAGTAACCACACTTGGTATAACATAAAAGAACAGTTTACTAAATATAAGAATTTGCTACTGGTTAAAGCTACCCGCCAGCCGGACACGGCCGTAACCACCCAACAAGGTCCCACACTCTTGTCCACAGTCCCCACCGTACCTTAAGAGCCCTTGGGCACTCAACCACCTTAGTGTCCACAAGGATAAAGCCCCCCACCCTTTATGTGTGGTCAGCGCTGCCACTGTACTGTATGTGTTGGTGCACTTTGATGAAGGTACCTGTCAAGTACTCCAGTACTTGGTGCGGCCGACTTAACAACTAGGATCCGTCTGATCCAGCGACGTGGACTTTCAGCGATGAGTCCGCCTCCGGGTGGGGTGGTATCCTGCTGGAGTGTCCCACTGTGATGACAGTATCTGTATCTTGAGAGGTAGTCTGGTCCCAGACCACAATTATCAGGCGTTGTAGCGTTGTAGCTGTGTCCCTGATTTATCAAACAGCTAATGGGGCAGGGTCCCTACCTAGCAACCACAATCTGAACAGGTGAGTCGGGGCCTAGCTGGGGCCTAGGGGGAATCTGGTCTAGTGCAGAGGGTCACAGACCCCTGCACCTACCTCCTATCCTGACCTTGTCCCAGCACCGACTGGCGTGGTCTCTGCGCACCAAATGTATCTATTCCCTGCTGCAGGGAATACTGAAGCCCTATTGGCTGCTGTAGGTCAGATGGCCTTGCAGCCCCAGTGGCTGCTGGGGGTTCTCTTTGGAGCCTTCCCTACATAGCCTTCGCTTGCGCTACTTTCTGCGCATGCGTGTGCTCTCTTCTCATGGCTGCCATCCCTTGGGCCATACTGCACATGCGTGTGCACCCTAAAGATGGCAGCGCCCTTTCCCGGAGACTGCCGGGAGCCTTGGACGATGTGTTGGCCTCTGCAGCAACCCCACATCTCCCGCATCACCCCCAGGCACCCGCCTGACACTTGAACACACCTCTGGCAGCACCCGCAGCCGCGGAGGTAAGGGGGGGGGGGTGTCACTGGGAGCCCAAAGGGAACCGGGGCTACATATATATAGCAAATAAAAAGATCACTTACGAGCACATTCACATGTCTTAGACAGGTCTGCAACCCTGCCTTTCACCATTATCACCTAGCATACAGTGCTAGCAAAGGATTCTGGGAAATTACATGCAAATGAGCACACCATGTCACCTTTTATCTGAAATCCATTTTACATGTATAGCACACTTTCCCCCGCCCCCTGGGAGATATGTGGCTACGGGGTAGGTGTGATGTTTTACCTGTGGCTCACGGGAGGCCTGGGCCTCTGCTGCTGGGAGCCTGGGATGTACCTGAGTTGAAAATCGGTAGCACCTCCACCTGTATGGGAACCTACTATGTAAGATAACCCCGTACAGGAACCCCAAGCAATTAAACACACGTTAGGTAAATATTACTACAAAGAGACATACATACATATATATATATATACATGTAGAGGTATCAGTACCGTGTTAGCCGAGCTTCAATAATCAAAAAATAAATAGATGATACCGTTCTGTGTATCTCGAAAGCTCGCACAAATAAAAGCATTTCGTTAGCCACAGAACGGTATCATCTATTTATTTTTTGATTATATATATATATATATATTATACACGGCCACCGCGGTCAAGCACGACCGTACCCTCCAACACCCTTTCGTTTCCCACACCTGATACGCAGTCCACCCAAAGTACCTAGGGACCCTTGGGCACCCAACCACCCTAGTGTCCACATGGAACCACCCGCCCAAGTGTGTGTGAGACAGCGCTGCCCCACTAAGGTGTAGAGTTGGTGCACGTGATGAGGCGAGGTACCTGCCGGGTGCTCCAGCACCCGGGCGCGCCGAAGCAGCAAGATGGGATCCACGGATCCAGTGACGTCTCCGCGAAGCCTCCGCCTCTACGTTGGGTGGGTCCCGCGTGCATGGCGCCACAGTGCAAAAGTCTCTGGGTGGCAGAGGGGTGATCTGGTCCCAGGTCACCACGGCCAGGTCTCAGCCGCGTTTCGGCTGAATCCCTCATGCTTCTGCTACAGGGGCAGTGTCCCTATCTACTGGAAAAAGCAACAAGGTATGGGCTGGACTGCGAACTCTAGTGAAAGCACTCAACAACTCACCGGAGTAAAAATAAAAAAAGATTTATTGAACTACATATTTAAAACAAAAGACATACTGGAACAAAAAAACAAGGGGAAAGCACTACACCCCTCCAGCCCATCCCTTGTTCTTTTTCTTTAACCTGAGGCCGGATTGATGTGACGCACAGTAGCACTGCAGGCTTCAGCATACACCTTTGTACACCTTGTTTTGGGGAGACGGCGCCACATCCAGCATGTGCCATACTCTGCACCGCGATAACGGAGGAGACGGAATACGAACGCTAACTCGGATCGGGACTTTACTCTTTCCTCTGTTGTGCATAACCCCTACCAAGTGTTCCAAGTAGGACAATTACTTATTTCCGAAATACACCTCTGTTTATTCTTATCTCCCACATCTTTAACATTGGATGTAATCAGTCCCCACTATATTCTACTTACCTGCATACAGCAGCTACTGCCAAGACTCTAACTATACGACGGTCATATTATACAATAACGTGGGACTATACTCAGTTCCATTTCAGCTATCTTTTGAGCTATGAATGGCAGATTTGTTTCATCCCTATCTACCGGGCCTGTCCCTGCAGCAACCACAAGCTCAAAAGGGAGTCGGGGCCTAGCTGGGGCCTAACATGGGGTCTCTGGCCTAGTGCAGGTGCCACAGACACCAGCACACACCTCCCACCTGTAGCCCTGTCTGGTTTGGGCTATCAGTCTGCCCTCCTCCTGGCCGTAATACCTGGTAAGGGCAGGTTTGCCAGGAGTAATCATGGGTTTTCCCCACCTCTCTGCAGCCCAGTGAGTCACAGAGAAGGTAGTGTAATCAGGCAAACAGGGGCAAGGGGCTGGTTCCTACTGGATCTGTACTTAAGGGGCTGTGCTTCCTGAATTTCTCATTTGCTTCTACCGTGAGAGAGGCGTAGTCTACCCGAGAGCAGTGTGCAGGGCTCTGCACACTGTGTGCCCTCCTTTAGGGAGCGGTGGGAGACTGTTCCCCTTATCCTATCAGAGGGTAAGGGAAGAGCTGGGACTGCTCCTGGTGCCCGCTGGCTGGGAGTGTAAGTCCAGGGACATCCTGAGGGTGCAGGCCCTAGTTCTGCTGATTGATTGCTGTGCCGTGTGCATAAAGAAAAAAAAAGAGATCCTGTTTGAATATACTTCTTGTCTGAGACTGAGATCTATCAGCAAGAAGGAGAGAGAGACCCTCCTGCAGAGATTTCACCCCATAACCTGGTGGCTGCAAGAGATGGAGGCGCTTTCCCCGTGAGTACGAGTCAGTTAGTACCCCAGAAGCCTGTCCTGTTGTTATCCCCTAACATCATACGGGAGATTCAGGGCTACTGTTTATCACAAAAAACAGCGCAAAACGCAAATGGTGAAGTATATCAAAAATATATATTAATGGTAAAAAAGGGTAAGTATTCTGCGTACATCAATGTAATGAAATAATCGCATTTACGTGATTAACCACACGAAATTACCACACGCAGAATACTTACCCTTTTTTACCATTAATATATATTTTTGTTATACTTCACCATTTGCGTTTTGCGCTGTTTTTTGTGTCTTTATCTCTTAGTTCTTGGGAGTGTCTTGAGCCACTCTTTATTTAGCAGCAGACGCTACACCAACGGTTTTGTATGGTTTTCTTTTCACTTCCACAGTGGGGTTGTACCTTGTGTGATTATAAATTGTTAACTTTTATCACTCAGGACTAATTATATGGTGTATGAATTAGACATTGTCTATAATTTGATTTAGTGTTTTTTGGGTTGCGCACTTTTTTTGTTTTATTATTCTACTGTTTATCAGCAGGTTTGCACCACACTACTTCCAGTAACCAGCGTAGCTTTTCCCATAATAGACCCTATCTACTATTGGGTAGGGGGGAAAACAGGGTTACATACCCTACGGACGTCCCAGCTCCGACTGGCGTGGTTGCAAACGTGCGAAAAGTATCAATGTGGCCGCAGGGCATTGCTGCAGCCCTATTGGCTGTGGGGCCTCACATGTCCCTGTCTCCCAGAGGCTTATGGGACTTGTAGTCCCTGCGCAGAGCCTAGCTGTATTGACCGCCAATCCCTTCCTGGTAATGCGCATGGGTGGGTCGTGGTCACGCACGCGCAACCCTGCTCAAGATGGTGGCGCTGGTCCCTTCCTCTGCCGCGGGACTCCGGCGACCAGGTCGCCCCATCGATCGGGCGCAGCCCCTTACAGCAGAGCTCCCTGCAGTCCCGGTGGGTCCGCCTGCTGCCCCGACGGGACCCGCAGACACCGCGGTGCTGGCGTCCCCCTCCCGCAGCGAAGGTAAGGGGACAAGGGGACCCAGGGGGAAAGATCCTGCTACACTTGGAACCCTTATAAGATAATGCTCGCTGTTAACACAGCTTATATATATATTACACTAAGCACTTAAAGGTACATTTAAAGAAATAAAGGGATTTTCGGTTGTAAATCTACTGTATCAACATTTCAGTCCAATTACTGGACCTTCCTGAAAACGTTGGCAGGTTCAATAAATCACTTTATTTCTTTAAAGTAACTGTGAGGGCTTACTTTATATTTCATATGATTATGACTGGCTCATACTAATGCACCGAGACGAGTTCTTTTTTTGTGGTTTACGTAATGTGTGTGTGCGTGCGTGTGTGCGTGCGTGTGTGCGCGCGCGTAAGCACGCCATAAACAAACTGTGTTATGTACAGTACAAAAAATATGCTTCACCGAAATCCAAGGATCAGGGAAGGAGACACAGGGACACAGCGCTGGAAGTAAGGGGGTCTGAGTTGGCTCCAAAACGTTGAATCGTTTTTTGATTATGTATTAAATACATTTATATTACTTACTTCCAGTGCTCCCTTCCCTGATCCTTGGACTTCAGTACATATTAATTCATTATATATTATAAAAATTAGTGTATGTGCGTGTGCTCACTCACTAGCGGTTCATTCAGTCCCTGCTTCAGCACAGGTGGCTCAGTCTAAGATTTGATTACCACTCCGTTAAATAGCCTAACCTAGTTTAGTGAATCTGGCCTTTGGGGACCTATCCAGTATACTTAGGATAGCAGCACTATTGGTAAGAGATAAAAACCAAGACAACACCCATCCATCCTGAAAATATGCAACAAAAGCGGCCTCCCGCACCGCTGTGTGTGTCTGTGTCTGTGTGTCTCTGTGTGTGTGTCTGTGTCTGTGTGTCTCTGTGTGTGTGTCTGTGTCTGTGTGTCTCTGTGTGTGTGTCTGTGTCTGTGTGTGTCTCTGTGTGTGTGTGTGTCTGTGTGTGTGTCTGTGTGTGTGTCTGTGTGTGTGTGTCTGTGTGTGTCTGTGTCTGTGTGTGTCTGTGTCTGTGTGTGTCTGTGTCTGTGTGTGTCTCTGTGTGTGTGTGTCTCTGTGTGTCTGTGTGTGTGTGTGTGTGTGTGTCTGTGTGTGTGTCTGTGTCTGTGTGTCTCTCTCTGTCTGTGTGTGTGTGTCTGTGTGTGTGTCTGTGTGTGTGTGTCTGTGTCTGTGTGTGTCTGTGTCTGTGTGTGTCTGTGTCTGTGTGTGTGTCTTTGTGTGTGTGTGTGTGTCTCTGTGTGTGTCTCTGTGTGTGTGTGTGTGTGTGTGTGTGTCTGTGTCTGTGTGTGTGTCTGTGTCTGTGTGTGTCTGTGTCTGTGTGTGTCTGTGTCTGTGTCTGTGTCTGTGTCTGTCTGTGTCTGTGTGTGTGTGTGTGTGTGTCTCTGTGTGTGTGTGTGTGTGTGTGTGTGTGTGTGTGTCTGTGTGTGTGTGTGTGTCTCTGTGTGTGTCTCTGTGTGTGTCTGTGTGTGTGTCTCTGTGTGTGTCTCTGTGTGTGTCTCTGTGTGTGTCTCTGTGTGTGTCTCTGTGTGTGTCTCTGTGTGTGTCTCTGTGTGTGTGTCTCTGTGTGTGTGTGTGTGTGTGTGTGTGTGTGTGTGTGTGTGTGTGTGTGTGTGTGTGTGTGTGTGTGTGTGTGTGTGTGTGTGTGTGTGTGTGTGTGTGTGTGTGTCTGTGTGTCTGTGTGTCTGTCTGTCTGTGTGTGTGTGTCTCTGTGTCTCTGTGTCTCTGTGTGTGTGTGTGTGTGTGTCTCTGTGTGTGCGTGTGTGCAGTCCCTTGCCCTCTGGGATCCCACAGTTCCAGAGACACGTGTGTTTTCACCACCAGGCAAAAATATTTCTCTGCGGGTCCAGTCTCGCTCTGGCGACCAATAGAAAGATGTGATGTCATCGGGTAAGGATAGCGCTGATCTCTATTGATGACCCAGGCAACCATATTTGTCACCTTTTTTTGTGTCAGAAACCACTGCAAAACAAAAAAAAAACCGACAATGTCCAGGAAATTGGGGGGGGGCCATGGAAGGGGGGCCACGGAAGGGGGGCCACGGAAGGGGGGCCATGGAAGGGGGCCATGGAAGGGGGGCCATGGAAGGGGGCCACGGAAGGGGGCCACGGAAGGGGGGCCACGGAAGGGGGGCCACGGAAGGGGGGCCATGGAAGGGGGCCATGGAAGGGGGGCCATGGAAGGGGGACCATGGAGTGACTCAGGTTAAAAATGTTTTTAAAAAAATCATGGTGTGATTACTACTTTAATGAACAATGATGCTCGTACCAGGACATCGATCGGATGACAATGGGCAGAGCGCAGCTGCGGAGCAAACCCAGATGGCAATGGGTACAAACGGAAGAGCAGAGAAACTACCACGGGAGATCAATGGAATTGGGCCTCGCTAAACTCACAGACGTGTAACCAGATGGGAAGTCCAGGAGGAAGACAGACCGTCTGGGCCTAATGAGTCCGATCTGGACAGATTTATTACACTGGGCTTTAAAGTACAAATAAGGGCTTAGGGTGTGCAGAGGGATACGTCAGTGTGATAGAGTATGTGAGGCCTGACATGGCTAGTAACAGCAATATGATGCTAATCGTACTAATCAGGGGTGTTTGTGTAGGGGAAAAAAGGTGTCATCAGAACCCTAAGCAGAGGAAAAGAATATACAGTATATATGTATATGTATGTAGCAAAGTCCCCCTCCTTACCTCCGGTGAGGGGGAGCTGCTTGGTTGCCCGCCGGAGCTCCGCGCAAGTGGGAAGAGGTGGCGGCGGCCGTTTCAGACTGCCATGCATGCGCCGTTGTGGCCGGAAGTGGCGACCATCTTTAAATGGCTTCAAGAGCCAATAGAGACTGCAATTCCCAGAATGCTTTGCAGGAATAGCGCGGCGGCCATCTTGGAATAGGCTCCACACAGACTGAAGCGGGACTTTGGGGCCCATGAATCTTCGGGGGGGGGGAGGGGGGAGGTAGATCATGTGGGCTGACCCAGCCAATGGCATGGATGCAGCCTGAAGGAACAGGATATCCTCCGCGGTGGAGAGCCTGCGAGTCAATCTGACGGAGGCACCGAGGAGACAGGTAGTGTCCAGGGAGCAGAAGCGTCCTGCACTAGGCCTAGACCTTGCCCCTTAGGCCCCAGCTAGGCCCTAGTCAACCCAGTGCAGTATTGTAGGGAAGGCCCCAGATACGGACCCTCCAATTAGTTTGTAGCAGCACTACTGCGCCGGTGGACAGACGTCCACGCGGCAGACTGCGGCTGGGGACCAGCGCTGTACGTGGCAGCAGACAGAAGCACCGTTCTGGCTGAAGGTTGCACCGCGGACCGTGCACGGGACAAAGTGTGAAGGGAGTTGTGTTGGATGCCCCGCTGTGTGGGACCTGATCCAGAATCCTCCTTTTGCTATTCCCTGGTCAGACCTGAGACCAGGAAGGTACCACCGTGCACCGACACATCACAGGGGGCGGTAGCGCTACCTGACACTTGGGTGGGATTGCTGGTATGGACACCGGGAATTACTGGTGCCATGGCACCCTCACTACTTTGGGGGAAACACTCAGGGTGTGGGCTACGGCCTTGTACTATTATATTGTATTGGTGTGATGTACTGTTATATCCAGTAATAGTAACTATGAGTTATATGATACATTGGTTGTGATAGTATTCTTGCTATTGTATTGTAGGTGGAGGCGCTGCACTGAGAGAGAGAATTCACCCCAGGCTCCCAGAAGCGGAGGCTCAGGCCTCCTGTGAGCGTACAGGTATCAGCAGCACGCGGAATCGCCCGCGGTTTCCCATAGGCATAGGGAAAGGGGGTTACACATATACATATATATATATATATATATATATATACACACACACTACATTAAATATATATATATATACTAGCTGAGAGACCCGGCGTTGCCCGGGATGTAATGTTCCCGTTCCTCTCTCTCCTCCCCCCTCTCTCTGTTTGTCCCCCATTCACATCAATCCAGTCCCCCCCCTCCCTCCCTCCTTTACAGCTTCATGTAGCGTGTGTGCGTCAGTCACTGTGTGTTTGCTCGCGCGTCAGTGAGTCTGAGGCAGAAACACAAACACACACAGACTGACTGACGCACACACAGTCAGTGTGTGCCTCAGTCAGTGTGTGCGTGCGTCAGTCAGGCTTTGTGTGCGCGTCAGTCAGTGTGTGCGTGCGTGCGGCAGTCAGTCAGTGTGTGCGCGCGGGGCGTCAAAGGCAGGGGGGGCGTCAAAGGGAGGGGGGGGGGCGTCAAAGGGAGGGGGGGGGGCGTCAAAGGGAGGGGGGGGGGCGTCAAAGGGAGGGGGGGGGCGTCAAAGGGAGGGGGGGGGCGTCAAAGGGAGGGGGGGGCGTCAAAGGGAGGGGGGGGGGCGTCAAAGGGAGGGGGGGGGGCGTCAAAGGGAGGGGGGGGGGGCGTCAAAGGGAGGGGGGGGCGTCAAAGGGAGGGGGGGGGCGTCAAAGGGAGGGGGGGGGGCGTCAAAGGGAGGGGGGGGGCGTCAAAGGGAGGGGGGGGGCGTCAAAGGGAGAGGGGGGGGGCGTCAAAGGGAGAGGGGGGGGGCGTCAAAGGGAGAGGGGGGGGGCGTCAAAGGGAGAGCGTCAAAGGGAGAGGGGGGGGCGTCAAAGGGAGGGGGGGGGGGCGTCAAAGGGAGGGGGGGGCGTCAAAGGGAGGGGGGGGGGGCGTCAAAGGGAGGGGGGGGGGCGTCAAAGGGAGGGGGGGGCGCCTCAAAGGCATGGATTCCTCCCCCTGCATTTCCTGCAGTGGACAGGAGGGGGGGGCAGTGGACAGGAGGGGGGGGGGCAGTGGACAGGAGGGGGGGGGGCAGTGGACAGGAGGGGGGGGCAGTGGACAGGAGGGGGGGGCAGTGGACAGGAGGGGGGGGGGCAGTGGACAGGAGGGAGGGGGCAGTGGACAGGAGGGGGGGGCAGTGGACAGGAGGGGGGGGGGCAGTGGACAGGAGGGGGGGGGGCAGTGGACAGGAGGGGGGGGGCAGTGGACAGGAGGGGGGGGGCAGTGGACAGGAGGGGGGGGGGGGCAGTGGACAGGAGGGGGGGGCAGTGGACAGGAGGGGGGGGGCAGTGGACAGGAGGGGGGGCAGTGGACAGGAGGGGGGGGGCAGTGGACAGGAGGGGGGGCAGTGGACAGGAGGGGGGGGCAGTGGACAGGAGGGGGGGGGGCAGTGGACAGGAGGGAGGGGGCAGTGGACAGGAGGGGGGGGCAGTGGACAGGAGGGGGGGGCAGTGGACAGGAGGGGGGGCAGTGGACAGGAGGGGGGGGCAGTGGACAGGAGGGGGGGCAGTGGACAGGAGGGGGGGGCAGTGGACAGGAGGGGGGGGGCAGTGGACAGGAGGGGGGGGCAGTGGACAGGAGGGGGGGCAGTGGACAGGAGGGGGGGGCAGTGGACAGGAGGGGGGACAGGAGGGGGGACGCAGTGGACAGGAGGGGGGGGCAGTGGACAGGAGGGGGGGGCAGTGGATAGGAGGGGGGGGCAGTGGACAGTGACACACACACACACACACACACACACACACACACACACACCTCAGTTGATGCGCCCTTTCTCAGTTCCGTTTGGCGCCGGAGGTGGGGAGCGACACCTACCTGTACTTCCGGGCGCCGCCACCGTCTGACTCGGCGCCGCGAGGGAGGAAGGGGGTCCGCCATCTTACGCGCCGCGTGGCAGCTGCGGGAAGCGAGGTGATTTGGAGCGGGGAGGCGGGAAGCGAGGTGATTTGGAGCGGGGAGGCGGGAAGCGAGGTGATTTGGAGCGGGGAGGGGTGATTTGGAGCGGGGAGAGGTGATTTGGAGCGGGGAGAGGTGATGCCGCTGGGGAGGGGGAAGAGGTGATGCCGCTGGGGAGGGGGAAGAGGTGATGCCGCTGGGGAGGGGGAAGAGGTGATGCCGCTGGGGAGGGGGAAGAGGTGATGCCGCTGGGGAGGGGGAAGAGGTGATGCCGCTGGGGAGGGGGAAGAGGTGATGCCGCTGGGGAGGGGGAAAAGGTGATTTGGAGAGGGGAGAGAGGTGTGTGTGTGTGTGTGTGTGTGTGTGTGTGTGTGTGTGTGTGTGTGTGTGTGTGTGTGTGTGTGTGTGTGTGTGTGTGTGTGTGTTTTATTTATTTTTTTGGACCTTTGGCCCGTCACTCCGCCTCAGGCCAATGAGAGGTGTGGGGGGCGGGCCAAGGGGGTGGTGTGAGTGTGTGAGGCCAATGAGAGGTGTGCGGGGGCGGGCGGGCCAAGGGACCAATGAGATTGCCGCTAGGGACACCGGACATCCAGCAGGCAGGCATGCATGCAGGCAGGCAGGCAGGCAAACATACAGTGCTTTCACTAATATAGTATAAGATATATATATATATATATATATATATATATACATATATATATATACACACACTACATTAAATAATCCAGCTTTAAAGCAGACTTCCCTCTGGGCCTCCCGCTTTTGTTCGTACATGTAAAGGAAGCAGGGGGTCTTCGTTGCGGAACCGCGTTTGTTTCAGCTCTGGAGACCCCCTGCTTACTTTCCATGTAACAGCAGAGAGGCACATAAAGCACGGCTCCTTCACATAAGGAGATGTAATAGGGAGAGGAAGCAGTGTCGTGGGGACATCATTGTCTTAGAAGCTAGTGACTTGAGTTCAGGGGTTCTCAACTCCAGTCCTCAAGACCCCCCAACAGGTCAGGTTTTTTAGGATATCCCTGCTTCAGCACAGGTGGCTCAAACTGTGGCTCATTCTTTGACCGAGCCACATGTGCTGAAGTTGGGATATCCTGAAAACCTGACCTGTTGGGGGCCCTTGAGGACTGGCGTGTCCTGCCCCTGCTCTAGTTCAATTCCCAATGTCAGCTCTTTGCGACCTTGAAAAAGTCCCTTTATTTCCCTGTGCCTCGTGCATCAAACTAAATGGCAAGCTCTGTGGGGAAAGGAGGTGTGCCTAAAAAATGCTATTTAGATCATTGAATACACTGCATACCTAAATAACAACAACATATTATACTTATGTAACCCCCTTTCCCTATGCCTAAGGGAATGCGCGCGTGATTACGAGTGCTGCAGTATGCTCACAGAAGGCCCGAGCCTTCTCAGTTCCTGGTGTCGGCTCCTTGTGACCTCGGGCGAGTCACTCTATGTCCCTGTGCCTCAGGCACCAAAACATGGATTGTAAGCTCAACAGAGCAAGGACCTGTGACTGGAAAAAGTCTCTGTATGATGCTGCATACACTGTCAGCACTATACAAGAACAAACATTATTATCACAAGCTTGTGTACAAATGCCCACCCTTCAGAGGTTAAACTGTGATATTGTGTTAGCGACAAAGGTGCTGTCACTCCAGGCAAATATCTAAAGTAGGATCATTAATTAACCTTAAATAAAGAAATGGGGAAGAGAAATAATGTATCCCCCTCTTCAATTGTATTCCAGGTTCATTATTACTAATCATTTCATACGTTTCCCCCTAAACTCATTTCCAAGCGTTTCCCATCAAATAGCCCTGGGGTTCAATACAATTTATCCCAACATGGAATTATCCCAAACACCTCTAGGACATTATGTATTAGAACCCTGAGCTATCCCAAACACCTCTAGGACCTTATGTATTAGAACCCTGAGCTATCCCAAACACCTCTAGGACCTTATGTATTAGAACCCTGAGCTATCCCAAACTCCTCTAGGACCTTATGTATTAGAACCCTGAGCTATCCCAAACACCTCTAGGACATTATGTATTAGAACCCTGAGCTATCCCAAACTCCTCTAGGACCTTATGTATTAGAACCCTGAGCTATCCCAAACACCTCTAGGACATTATGTATTAGAACCCTGAGCTATCCCAAACACCTCTAGGACATTATGTATTAGAACCCTGAGCTATCCCAAACACCTCTAGGACCTTATGTATTAGAACCCTGAGCTATCCCAAACACCTCTAGGACCTTATGTATTAGAACCCTGAGCTATCCCAAACACCTCTAGGACCTTATGTATTAGAACCCTGAGCTATCCCAAACTCCTCTAGGACCTTATGTATTAGAACCCTGAGCTATCCCAAACACCTCTAGGACATTATGTATTAGAACCCTGAGCTATAGAATTGACGGAGTTATGAAGGAAAAATACTATGCAAAACAAAAATACAAATGGTAGCAGGGAATATGCCTGGGGCGGCCAACTTCAGTCCCCAAGGGTCAATGTAGGAGGACATGTGCAGAGGTACACAATGGAGACTGTTTTAAGGTGAAACTATAACAAGGCTTTATTGTGCCTGTCGCTTAAAACACAGCAAAAATCAACATAAGTGAAATAGTGAGCCAAACAAAGAAAACCTATCTCTGCTTTGGAGACTATATACACATATAGCTCAGCCCTCTCTGACTGGGTCGGTTAGCTAGGCTCTTTACCAGCCCCAAATATATAGCATGAAATAAGCAGATATAGAAAGTCTCATAAATGAAAGTCTTATCTGTTTCTTGTGGTTTGGAGGGAAACTCTTCTCTGTCCCTGGTTCAGCTCCCTTTTCCTCAGGGTGTGTCAGCGTTCAGGTTTAGAAGTTTCCCCTGTGTCTTGAAAGCAGCTCTGCTGTTTCTCAGGCAGGGCTCAAAACAACTGTCTCTTCCTTGGTTCAGCCCAGTTGTGGACTAAGGAATCTCTGTCCTGTCTCCAAAGTTCAGCTCAGGTGTGAGCAAAGGAGTCTCACTTCCTGTCTCAAAAGACAGGCTTTTCTACGCAATCAGGCAGGTGGTGTTAGTTAATTGCCTACCAGCAGT
Source organism: Ascaphus truei (assembly GCF_040206685.1). Taxonomy (NCBI): domain Eukaryota; kingdom Metazoa; phylum Chordata; class Amphibia; order Anura; family Ascaphidae; genus Ascaphus; species Ascaphus truei. Next base: position 464,536,655 of record NC_134484.1, read on the forward strand.
TAACCACCACACTGCTGGATTAGAGGCACATTTGTGAACAGGGATAAGTCCCCTGTTACAGTCAACAACAGGTCAGATTTTAAGGATATCCCTGCTTCAGCACAGGTGGCTCAATGAGGAAATCCCTGCTTCAGCACAGGTGGCTCAATGAGGATATCCCTGCTTCAGCACAGGTGGCTCAATGCTGAAGCAGGGATATCATTAAAATCTGACCTGTTGTTGGCCTTTGGGGACTGGAGTTGTCCACTCCTGGAATATACACACTCACAGTTTTATTGACCTCTAGATGAATCGGTACAGATTTTTGCCTCTGCTAGGTGATTTGGGAGGATTTCCTGGCCCCCAAGTGATGTTTTGAAAATCGCTCCCAATTGTTTTGTAAACCGCATACTGTTATAGTGATTAAGAAAGGTGAAAACAATCATTTGCAATCGGGAGTAATCTGGAGTACAACAGAGATAGAGAATCCATAAGTGTATGTACATGTCCATGTCCTCCAAACAAGCTTCATTCTATCTACTGTATTACCACGTGTCATACAGTGTCCAGCTGAAGAGATGGATTCTGGGTAGTGACACGTACATTAACACAACTGGTGTGTCACTGTTAGCTTACTATCCGTTTTTATATATCTACTTCCTTGTTGAAGGCTTGGCGTACCAGCTCTGTGATGAAGCAAGCAGAAGCTCTTTGATACATTTGGTGCAATTTGTTTTCCCCACTCAGTGAAGTAATTTTCATTATTTTACCTAGAATCCTTGAAAGCATCGTAACACATGTACGATATGACACACCAGTGGTCTCCATAGTCCTCAATAGGTTCTCTTTCTCACTCACATCAGAGGTCTCCACAGTCCTCGAAGGGTTCTCTTTCTTTCTTACATCACTGGTCTCCATTGTCCTCGAAGGGTTCTCTTTCTTTCTTACATCACTGGTCTCCATTGTCCTCAATGGGTTCTCTTTTTTTTTCTCACATCGTGGTCTCCATAGTCCTCGATGGGTTCTCTTTCTTTCTCACATCAGTGGTCTCCATAGTCTTCAATGGGTTCTTTTTCCCAATCACATCAGTGGTCTCCATAGTCCTCAACGAGTTCTCTTTCTCACTCACATCAGTGGTCTTCATAGTCCTCAACAGGTTCTCTTTCTTGAGCACATCATTGCCCCAAAGTCTTCTGTAGGGTTTCGCTACTTATATAAAATGAATTGACTTCAATGGAATCATCCTCATAATAATTGCCCTTACAAATTTCAATGGGACAATTGTCTTTAACGTTGGGACCACATTCTTACATATGTCAGTAGCCCTTGTAGTAGGACTACCCGTTTGTAAACTATAACCACCCTCTCAGATACATCAGGTGCGCTCCTAGTCTTCAATCAGATGTTCCATTTGTGATTTTGGTTAACCCACTAGCACACACATTTCTACTAAATCACCCCTCCAAATATCTGAAGGCTCATCTACATGTGAATAAACAGGTTCAGAACTAGGAGATCGTGGGGATAAATCCAAGTGGAATAGAAATGTCAGTGAGTTGCAGCTTTATTAAGAAAATGTTGTTAGTAAGAAGGGCGCAGGGGCTCCTTGTGTCTTAAAAACATTAGCATTATGATTGTGTAATCCTTAGTGTTTCCCAGGGTAGCGTTCAGCAGAAGACTTTGGATAGCTTGGGGGGGAAAGTCCTCCCAAAGCATTCGTACACTCTGCATTTTTCATGTTGTGCATCATACTATGACAGCTCATCACATCTAAAGGAGCCCACCCTGCATCTAAAGAAAACAAAGGCAGTCAGGCCGGGCAGGGAGCAGCTGTCAGAAACGCCATACTGCATAAGCTGTAAATCCGATAGGGGTTTAGAATTTCTCTCCCAAGTTATGTATCCAGAACCACCTGTTTCCTCCCACTCTGGAAAATCACGTTCAGAAGTTAAAGTTGCAAAGCTGCAGTAAGTGAGGCCCGTCAGCACTTGGAAACTCCATTATAATTCTGTGTTTCCGAAATTAATCAATGACAAACCTCAGGCACCTCCTTGTTTTACCACGACAGGTGCCTTGCGCCTGCATCTCTGGCAGGAATTACTCCCCTTGGTTCAGGCAGTTGTACACAATTAATATAATGGGGTATAATAACGCTTCAAGTTTCACAATGGAATCAACTATACGGGGGGGGGGGGGGGAGTGCCTGGCATTCTCCTAGATAACACTAAATGCCCAGTTATTAAGCAGAATATAAAAGATTTTCCAGAGGATCCGGTGGCCGGGCTGACGCAGAATATCCCACCAGAGGGAACAATGAAGTCTGCTACATCTGTATCTCTTGTATATAACAAAAGACAAAAGCCTCAATGCTACATCCAATATGACGAAGTATGTAGTTAAATACTGATCTGTTTTTCTTAATGAATAAGTATTTAAAGCAGCAGTCCAAGCTGCCGTTTTCACATTATACAATCCACACAATGATAAGTAATTAGCTGAGCGGAGATTCAGCTCAGGGGTTCACTAAATGGCTGTCCGTGTAGCAGAAGAGGACCAAAGAGGCAAAGTTCTGTGGGGAAGATCGTGTGACCAGGCAGTCACTAGATACAATTGGTGCACTGCTAGAGAGAGGGCGGGGCTCAAAAAAGGGGTGAGCCAGAGCCTGTTTCAGAAGAGGAAGGGGATGTGACTTTGTAAATGGTTGCTATAGAAACAAAAAATGCTTGTGTATTATAATACATTAAAAATGTAATTTAGAGTTCTTTTTAAAAAAAATGCTACAAGTATTTTCTCATAGTACAGCACTGATTTATTTAAAAAGAAAAAACACAGGATATTGCTTGAACTGCAGCTTTAAGTATATCATTTGTCATATTGGATGTAGGACTGGGCCTTTTTGTCTTCTGTTATATACATGTGATCACAATCCTAGTAGTGACACAAACATATATGGGGTGATGGATTCTGAGCTTGCAGGGGCTGTGTGTGTTAGCGTCTGTGCCTCTCCAAACAATATAAGTCACAATATTCCGTTGGTGCTGGTATAGCATTTGACTTGAGATCTTCCACGCAAGCCACTAAGTCAAACGTTAAAAAAGATCATCGAAAAAATACTGTGAAAAAGCGCTAAAGTGTCTACAATAAAACAATTAAGTGTTTAAACGGTGATAAACTCTTACGTAAGAATAGGCTGCCTAGTAGCTTCTGCCTTGTACAGACAGATTCGAAACAAACAACAAAATAACCTGGTGCCAAATAATGTCCAAAGGAGATGTGTCCTGAGGAAGGGGGCTGAGGAAGTAGAATTAGTTCTACGAAACGCGTAGGGTGGGTGCCATCAGTCACCCTCTGGACTTCCTATAGTACTTTGCAGGACTTGCAGGATCACCCGGTATCGAACGGTGAGGTTCGTGTACCTTTAACCCACGGGCACACGCGCGCGGGTGCGCACCAGCAGCCGGACAGAGAGGAGGAGCAGTGAGGAAGGAGGAGCGGCTCCACGTGGTGTTGGCGTGAGTACTCCAGTGAGCCTGCTTCCCGCACCGGCGCTTCCCCGTGACCGAGGTCAGGCTATTCCGGCGACATCGTCATCTTTACAGAGCAGAGCTCTGCTGGAACCTTCCCTGAAGTCGGTGGGACACTTACCTCCATCCATCACCGCTCGTTGTCACCCTGCTTCTTGTAAGTAGGGTTTTGATTTTTCCAACTCCAGGTGACCAGCTCTCCTCCATTGTCAGTTCTGTGGTCTTTATTTTATTGACATAGTTCATTATTTTATTACATTTATATTTTATTGTCTGTCACTGAGTGTGTATGTTTTGTCTTTAGTGTAGGCTGACGTTACCCAGCAGTTTTACGCTATGTTTTGTCCCTTTTCTGTTTTTCTCGTTTCATGATCTGCAAGCACTCGTGCTCATTCACTGAAGATCTCAGGACACATCACCTTTGGACATTATTTAGCGACAGGTTATTTTGTTGTTTATTAAAAAAGATAAAGCACACTCACAAAGCCGTTTCCTCTTCACTGAGTAGCTCTGTACACAAAGTGTAACAGACACAAGATACTTAACAACAATAACAACCTTCCCTGTGCATCAAATCGGGACAAGTAAGGCCTCGTCCATGCTCCCTGCTGGCGTGCTGAGGCGCGCTGAGGCGCAGGGAAAGCGGGTGCTTTCCCTGGCCTTGCGGTTGCTTACCGCACGCGCTGTCAGCGGGCCGTCAGGGGGGCGGGCCGGGGGCGGGCGCGTCACTGGCCAGGGGCGGGCCAGTGACATCACGGAGCTGGTTCGCCCTCATTGGGCGAACCGCTCACGTGACCGGCCTGTCGCGCCGGCAAGCGGAGGTATTTTCCCCTAAGACCTGCGCTTCCGCACGCTTGCGTAAGCGCAGGCGAGCCCCTACTAAAGCCGCTCTAATTGCGGCTGTAGGGGCTCAGTGCTGAGCGGGAGCGCGCCTCGGCACGCTTCCGCCAGCAAGCGGTAAACATGGCCGAGGCCGAAGTAATAAGTACTTCCTCTTTGTTACACAAATATTTACTCAAGCATCCCAGCTGTTCAACTGTTGAAAACATCAGTGTAAAAATATGGCAACATATTTATCAAAGGAAAAAGCTCCCTTTCTTTCACTGGCTTTGCTCTAGTTTTCTAGCCAGAAGACTTAAGTAAATGTAGCACTTACTGAGGTCATTTGACTGAGCGGTTCAAACAGTCACCAAGGATGGACTGAATCCCCTTCACCTGTCAAAACAGCTCTTTAGAATGTTCCATTCCTCTGCCACTGGCCAAACTCTCACTGGTAGTGTCACCAGCGGGTGATAGTGATACTTTGTAAGGGACACATGTTTCTTATAGAGACTTGTTTTTATATATATAAATATATATATATATATATATATATATATAAAAATATATTATTATTTAACATTGGATTGAAGCAGGGGGTCACCCGAGCTGAACCCCCTTAAATTTCAGCTCTGGGGACCACCTACTTCCCGAGATGCAGATCTCCAAAATGGGGGGACCGGTATCGGGACAAAGTTTAATGCTCCCGCGTGACATGGGCAATAGGAAGCCTGATCCTGATGATGTTACAGCTTCCTATTGGCTCGCAGGATGCGGGGAGCTTTGGAACTCCGCCATTATGTGAACCCTGCTAGCGGAGCGGAGTGGCTACCCGCAACGCCGCCTACGGAGGTCTGTATCTCCGGAAACACGGGGGTCCCCGGAGCTGAAATGTTCGGAAACCTCCTGCTTCAATCCTATGGTAAAATGTAAAAGAATTGACACATCGCCCACTTGGTTTGCCTCTTTAATACCTCGCTTCTTCCGGTAGAGACGCAGAAGGGCTTGTGAGCAGGGTGGGAAGCTTACATGTATTTATATGCCCACATGTGCCGAGCCAGCTAGTTACGCATGTGATAGGGTATCTGTAAGTGTTAGGTGACCCATCGCCCTGGGCAGTCACCCAAGAATGTTGCCTCCTGGTCGTCAGGCCCCACATGCAGCCTACGTTTACGAAGAACTCACATATTGGGGCCGTTGAAAGGTCTCCGACCTGCAGAATAGGGACACGTTGCAGCCTCCCGCACTGTAACTGCGTGCCGCTCTGGCAGCAAAAAGGATTAAGATGTCCCAAAATCGAACCATCTCCTCACAGCTGGGGGGGGACGGGACATTCCTGAACACATGGGATTCTACTATTAGGCCCGTTCTGCTTCCAATCATCAGATGTAAGAGAGGCTGAGCATCAGGACATCGTTGTACTTAAGTTATTGCAGCTTTAGCAAAGGACAGGCCCTGGGATATAGGGGTGTGTGGGGCAGGGAAATTAATCTCCATCAGGGGGGGGCTTAGACAAGCAGTCACCACTAAGCATGTGGTCAATAGGGGGGCTGGCACTTCACCCCATTAATATAGCCCGGCAATGATTCTCTGCGTACTTCTGATCTCTCGCTCACTGTGATGACGTCCTTCTCCATGTGTTAGCTTACACCATGTAGGATCCACCCGGTTATTACATATACAGTACATTAGTTGCTCCAAAGAGCTTGAATAGTTTCAACCTCTTAAACCTTTTCCGAGACAGCGGATCTGCCCATGCAATGTTCTGGCAGCAGAGGGGTTAAAAGTCAGAATCACCTTTTCACCCCACATCCCCCCTCCCCCCCCCCCTTCTCCCCATGCCCCATCCCCCGTCCTCCGTACCCTTTCTGCGTCTCACTGACCATGTTACAGTTTCACGGGGAAACTCAAGCTCGCCCTCCCACCCACACCCACATACTACCAAATACTTCACAGAGGCGAGCAGCATCTTAAAATCCAGACTGGTACACAGGGGGTTAAAGGAGCAGTCCAAGCAATATCCTACGTGGGTTTTTAAACAAATCAGTTCTGTAGTATTAGATAATACTCGCTACCTTGTTTTATTTAAAAATTCAACTCAAAGCCATATTTAATGAGTTTTAATACACTGAGCATCTTTTGATTTCTATAGCAGGTTTAGCCCACCTCCCCGGCAGTGCAAGATCTTTGTAACACATTCCTTTTTGTGATCGTTTGTTGCCAATGTTCCCAGCAGTTTGAGCTGCAAACTGTAACAATAGATACTGCTACCTTAGTAATAGAAGAATACATTGTAGCTGCTGAGTTACACCGACCGAAGAAGTGATGTGAAACTGAAAGGCGACCATTTAGTGAACCCAGTGAAGCAGGATTTTGTGGATCGATCACAGGAGAACAAATCTATTGGCAGCTTAGGTAATCCGTTTAATACAAAAATACTCAAATGCTGCACATATTAAAACAAAAACAAAAGGAATGAAACTGCCTGGATTGCCTCTCTAAAGTGACTTGCCTACATTTGCAAGGAAAACAAAAAATGTGGGTGGGCGCAAAATAGTGAATATGTGCAATATAATTATATATATATAAATATAGCAATATTATTACGTGATCTCAACGTGAATAAATCGTGATAATCAAGTAGGATACTTGTATAAAAAAAAATTGCAGCTCTAAAAACCCTCGTAGTGGATGGCCTGCCGAATGCACTTCAGTAGATATGTTTTTTTCCAGAAGGTAGGAGAGCGCAGGAATCAATATGTCATAAAAAAACCCAAATAAAAGCAAGGAGCAGAGATGGGGATTACAAACTCTCCGGGGGAGGGCTTTCTCCAGCTTTATGTCATCATTTAACGGCTGCACTCATTCCCATTGATTGTATGAAATGAACCCCCGATTGCAATGTATAACGCTCCGCGCACGGGGCTGGCGCTATGTAAATACCATGGTACGTACGTATGTGCATTACCATGTACAGCCCGCCTGTCCGTCACTGAAAGCCGCGTTCTTGCCCCAACGTGCGCCTTCGCGCGCTTGCTTCCTGGAGCCTGTGATATGAATATATCCACGTGCCCGGGTACATGTAGAATGGGCAGGGACCGCGCAGAAATATGCGCAGAGAAGGTCCCAGGTAGTGGACATTTGTATTTAAATTAAGCTAATAGCTTCTTCTACACCGGGGAGCAGACCTCCATCTGGTAGGCTAGGGGTGGATTACTCCAGCCCTCAAGGGCCACCAACAGGCCTTCCGGCTGAGCCACCTGTGCTGAAGCAGGGATATCCTTTAAACCTGACCTGCTGGTGGCCCTTGAGGACTGCAAGAGGTCAGGTTTAAAGGATATTCCTGCTTCAGCATAGGTGGCTCCGTCGAAAGCAGGGATACCCTTTAAACCGGACCTGCTGGCGGCCCTTGAGGACTGCAACAGGTCCGGTTTAAAGGATATCCCTGCTTCAGCACAGGTGGCTCAGTCAGTGGCTCCGTCGAAAGCAGGGATATCCTTTAAACCGGACCTGCTGGCGGCCCTTGAGGACTGCAACAGGTCAGGTTTAAAGGATATCCCTGCTTCAGCACAGGTGGCTCAGTCAGTGGCTCCGTGGAAAGCAGGGATATCCTTTAAACCGGACCTGCTGGCGGCCCTTGAGGACTGCAACAGGTCAGGTTTAAAGGATATCCCTGCTTCAGCACAGGTGGCTCAGTCAGTGGCTCCGTGGAAAGCAGGGATATCCTTTAAACCTGACCTGCTGGCGGCCCTTGAGGACGGGAGACGGCCCACCCCCTGCTCTATACCCTTTGCATCAATGCAAGGAACGCGCACTGACTCGTCGCTCCCTTTTTGCGTCACATGTGAGAGAGCGATTCCAACGCGTGGCACACGCGGCCAGCCAGGAAAGTTCACGCCACCTCCCACCTGGCGGATTTCTGTGCCGCAAATATGAGCGACGTCCCTCCTCCCTAATTATTCTCACTCCCCCAATCCCCAGCTGTGCAAAACTTGGAGCAAAGACCTCGAGACACTGACGCAAAGAGACGCAAGATACAACGATACAAGTTGTGTCATTTTTCACTCAGTTTACCTTCACACGTTGCCCCCCCCCCCCCCCCCTCCCACCACCCCGTGGAACACTTGCCTGTTATGGATAATTTGTTGCCAATGTTCTCAGCAGTTTGAGCTGCAAACTGTAACAACAGATGATGAGGCTTTAGCAATCTCAGGATACATTGTAGCTGCTGAGTTACACTGACTGAAGGATTGATTGAAACCAAAAGGCGGCCATTATGTTGGGCACACAATCAGGATTGTTACAGATTTATAACAGGAGGACCAAACGATTGCCAGCTTAGGAAAGAATGTAGAATTATACATTGCCACGTGCTTTACATATACAAATAAGAAAAAAATTAAAAAATGTAAGGAAAGTGGTATTGCTGCTTTAGTGACCTTGAGGTTGGCATGGAGAGCAAAGTCTTTGTCGATGACACTAAATTATGTAAGGTAGTAAAATCAGAGCAGGATGTCATTTCTCAACAGAAGGACTTGGAGAGACTGGAAACTTGGCAGGTAAATGGCAGATGAGGTTTAATACAAATAAGTAGAAGGTTATGCATTTGGGAAGCAACACCAAGCATGCTACCTACAAATTAAAAGGGACAAATTAGGTCAATCCTTAATAGAGAAGGATTTAGTGGTGCTTTTAAACTCCTATGTGATGTGTAATACTTTCTTTAAACTCTATGAATTTAAATACATATATTGGGCTATTGGGTATTATTTCAATTTTAGAACCAGAGATGGTCTCAAATTGTTCAATGCAGATAGTATGAGATAGGGGCGTAAATTTGTATATGAATACAAAAATAATATTTGCCTATTGTAGGGTTTTACAACTGAAAATTTCAAATATAACACCTATTATTTCTACCCTATTATAAAAAGTTATTGCTAGGGGTTTAGTTGCCATTATGAACAATAATGGCCACAAAGGACAACCCTGTCTTGCACCTCTAAATAATGAGAAAACGTTAGCAATATTCTTGCTGTAGACCTAGAACATTGATACAGGCCACAGAGTGAGGTCCTATATTAAAACGTGATAAGACTTTTTCTTTAGCTATGTCTAGTTAATTGAATCAAATACTTTCTTAAAGTCAACAGCTGGTGTTTTGAGACTTTGGGCTCTGTGTATCGTATCACATAATGATCTTAAATAATTGGCGCAATTTCTTCCTTTCAAAAACCTGCCTGCAGCGAATCAGTGATGAAATAAAGCATTGAGTGTGATCTGGTAGCTATACATTTTATTCTCTACATTGATCAGATCTACTGTTCTGTAATTAGAAGCATTTAAAAGATAACTAACTTTTTTGGGGGATAACTGGAGTAAGTGTTTCTGCAATCCACTTCCCAAATGTTATGTCTGAAATATCTGCCTTTCTCCGCAGTAATTCATAATATTCATTTGAATTTCAGTGATGCGTAGAAATAAAAGATTGTGTAACTTTGATTATGTTTGTGTGTGCAAGCGAATTATCTTTGAGTTTTAGCTCACTGTCCTTTTTTCTTCATTATTCCATCCTTAGCCACTTTGGGACTTCTTCATCAAACAGCGATAGCTCAGACCAGGGCACTGGTTTCAATAGCAGATTCCGTGCGATAGCTCCTTGGTCTGCGCCATCTCAGTTTAATGAAATGACCCCTTCCAAGTTGCTTTGAAAGCTCAGCATTGCAAAGGGAAATGTCACGAATGTTATTGTAAAGACACAGTGGATTCCGTTTGGATCTTTTAAAAGTAGCACATTTCCAGTAAGGGAATTTGCAGTGTTGAGGTCTGCAGATTAGGGGGTACAGTCTATATACAGTAGTTGGAAGTCTGTGCCATCTTCGGCTAAAAACAGCCTGAACAACTGAATCAGAGTATATAGAATGTCGTGTAACTGCACTGGGGCAGAAGACGATATGATCAGGGCCGTCTTAACAGCATTATAGGCCCCCGGGCAAAGCAGTGCACTGGGCCCTGCCAATTCTCCTTCTACCGAGTTAGCGGGAGATTTGAATGTTGAGGCGGGTGATCTGAAAATTAGTGTTAAATTCTGGTCTGTGCAGAGATTAGCATGGGGCCCCTATGCTCGGGGGACCCCCCGGGCAACTGCCCAGCGTGCCCATGCGTTAAGACGGCCCTGGATATGATTAAGGGCAACTACTTTGGAATTTACTGCAAACATGTATTATTATAACTCCGGCTTTTCCTGTCTGTCTCTTGTGTAACAAAATAATTGCATTTTATTTGTAGTTGTTCTCAAACTGACTGTAAAGTATTGCGAAGCGCCCTTCAGTGGAAGCCTGTGTTTACTTAAAAAATAAAAGGATGATGATACTAGATTAGAAATCTCTTTAGATATATGCCCCAAATCCTACCAATTAAGAAATCCGTCTCCCAGAGAATAAAATGTATGTCTCTCCTCGTTGAGATGTTACACCCCCCCATATATAAATGAAAGCCGGATCTTGCATTACGGCTCGGGGGTGGGGGTGGGGGGGTGGGGAGGGGGGAGGGCGGGCGGTTTGGATAATAATTCTCAATTTGTCAATGCATGTATCAATTCTAAGATTGAACACCCCCCCTCCCCTCCAATGCAAACTAGGTACAGTATGGTATTAAAAGACACATTTAGAATTTTTAGACACATTTTTTTCATACTCTTCACATTTTTTAAATTATTTTTAAGGGAAATAAATATGATCTGCCACCCTAATCTGTCCTGACCGCAGTAGGAAACCATTTTAATCCTTTGTGTAACAAAACAGCAACTCCGGCTAAATTACTATTATTATTTTAATATTCAGTTACTGGTGTTTTCTGAAGGGCCGTCCAATAGGAAACCATAGAACGATGACACGGGACCGGTGTGATTTGGCAGCCATTCCCCCCCCCCACCCCCTTGGGATAGGAGAGACATCGGTAAGTGTCTACGGAGCCCGGGGATGAGCAGGTTCCGGGACATGAGCGGCTTTGCAATCAGTCTGGGTTCTACCTAAAGATGTCGGAACGTTTTGCTTCCCAAATTTGGTCAAACCTTTCGAATATATCATTGGCAATGTGACGAGGCTGCAACTTAACCACTTTATAATGCCCAGTTTTGAATAATTTGGGCCATTTCACCATAGGTTTTGGTGCCAAAAGTTTGATCAACATTTTACCTGTTTTTTTTTTTTTTTTAATGTTTTTGAACGTTTGAAGCAGCGACGAAGCGAAACCAGAAAAGCGCGAGATATTCTAGGCACATTTTATGAATAACTAATTTATACTCACAAAATCTGTCAATAATTAGGTTGGTTTAATATTTAAGATGTATTAGAATCAGCGGAGGGAAAAAAATAGGTAGCGCTAAATCTAAAAATAAATCAATAAATAATATAGTGATAATCACCGAAGTGATAAGTATGTGAATGGCCTAATATTCTATGGTAAACAAGAATATAGGCGGCTGCCTGTGATATAACTCTCACCCCCAGGTCAGAGGAACAATCATGTGAAAAGAAGTGTTCATATCTCTGGCGCCTGACACATGCAAATATATGTGAGAGAAACCAGGACTGGTCTGTACAACCAGGACTGGTCCTGTAGGTATTTCAAATCCAAGGATATGCTCCAATCGATGAAAATTCGTACATGAAATAAAAACAGACAAAATAGATAGCGCAATACTGTGAGGTTAAAACAAGACAAACATATACATTAAGACAAAATGCTGAGGTGAACAACAGGTGGCCGATATGAATAAAACATATAAAACATATTAAAAAAAATGTTTTATTCATATCAGTCACCTGTTGTTCACCTCAGCATTTTGTCTTAATGTATATGTTTGTCTTGTTTTAACCTCACAGTATTGCGCTATCTATTTTGTCTGTTTTTATTTCATGTACGAATTTTCATCGATTGGAGCATATCCTTGGATTTGAAATACCTACAGGACCAGTCCTGGTTGTATATATCCTTTTCTCTCACATATATTTGTTTGCTTGGGCCCAAAACTCTAGCCATGACCTGGGACCCCAGTTAATTTGTTGAACTTGGGCAACTGGCCCATTCATCCAGCTCAAGGGGTTGGTGGATTTCCGTAGGCTCATTTGTTGAAGTGGAGGGGGAAGAGTAACATCACAGAAGAGGACAGTTGGACAGCAAAGAGATGCCGAACAATGGATATTGTAGCCCACTGAGGAAAACCATGAAGTATGTTACTGGGAATTACATTTTGAGCATATTTAGACCTTTCTTGATGAACTAAACACACCTCGCGTGACATATTCATATGAAAAGGTTCTCCTGGTCGGGGGAGGCCCCACCTTTAAGTAACGACAGACTCCTGCAGTTATACAAAGAGCTTCTCACAGAATAAAAGGTGTATCTGTTGTAGGAGACGGGAGATTTAACCGCGGGAGAAACAGGAGAGGAAGAGTCACAGAGTACAATGCTGCTTCTCATGTTTGAACCTGGCTGTCTGTGACCTGCTCTCCTCATTCCTATGGTATGTTACCCGAGGGGAGATACCACCTGCACTATGAGACAATGATACTGCAATGAGGAAGTACACATTCCACTCTTCACCCCTGGGGGATGTTGGCCTAATTTCTGTTTCAGCTTTAAACATTAGTGGCCCTATTCTGTATATACACCAAGGCGGCCGTTTAAGGTGTTTTTAGGCCGAATATTCCCATTGAGGTCTATGGGTATTTTCGCCTGAAAAAGTCTACGTACAGTATATACAGTAGAATGACCCCCTAAAAGGTTTGGGTATCTGCAGCGTGCTAGTGCACAGTGCTGTGTATAAGAGCTGTACTGTTTGAAGAGAGAGAGAAAGAGAGAGAGAGAGAGACGGAGAGAGAGACGGAGAGAGGGACGGAGAGAGAGACGGAGAGAGAGACGGAGAGAGAGAGACGGAGAGAGAGAGAGGAAGAGAGAGAGAGAGAGAGACGGAAAGAGAGAGAGAGAGATGGAGAGAGAGAGAGAGACGGAGAGAGAGAGAGAGAGGGACGGAGAGAGAGAGAGAGAGGGACGGAGAGAGAGAGAGAGAGATGGAGAGAGAGAGAGAGGGACGGAGAGAGAGAGAGGGAGGGACGGAGAGAGAAATGTGAGAGGGACGGAGAGAGAAATGTGAGAGGGACGGAGAGAGTAATGTGAGAGGGACGGAGAGAGAAATGTGAGAGGGACGGAGAGAGAAATGTGAGAGGGACGGAGAGAGAAATGTGAGAGGGACGGAGAGAGAAATGTGAGAGGGACGGAGAGAGTAATGTGAGAGGGACGGAGAGAGAAATGTGAGAGGGACGGAGAGAGAAATGTGAGAGGGACGGAGAGAGAAATAAGAGAGGGACGGAGAGAGAAATAAGAGAGGGACAGAGAGAGAAATAAGAGAGGGACGGAAAGAGAAATAAGAGAGAGACATAAGAGAGGGACGGAGAGAGAAAGGGAGGTAGAGGAAGACCAGAAAGAGGGAGGGGGAGAGAGAAAGAGGGAAGGGGAGAGAGAAAGAGGGGAGAGGGGGAGAGTTGGGGGGGGGGTTGGAGGGGAGAGAGGAAGAGCGGGAGAGAAGGGGAGAGTTAAGGGGGTAGAGGGAGTGACTATATTCTTTAGCCACGTGAATTAAATTATCGTGCCATGAAAGTCCAATTGCAACAGTACAAAATAAATGAGTACTTCAACATTACCTTTTTTATTTGGATTAACAAATGATATTTCAATTCAATAGTTAGTCCCCACAATAAAGGTTCCAGTCACACTGCAATCGCTCATTAGCAACAAATCCCACCGCGCCAGGCAGTGTTTAGCTCTCACACATACTGTGCAGATAAAGCTGCCACACTGCTTACTAACTGGGCTTGGCGGTGGAGGGGCTGAGTGGACATGTCTCCATGCCAGGTTATTACACACACTGATTTACTGCGCGTGACGTTACCATGCGTGGAACCGGAGGAATCCAGCGGGTCAAAGGTTACTTCCCGTGTCGTAACTCCCCCGAACGTTCCCCTCTCTCCGTGCAGACAGGGATTGGAAGGTGGCGGATCTGATGTGCGTCTGTTACATAGATCAGGGTGGGTTCAACTCCAACCCTCAAGACCCCCCTAACAGGTCAGGTGCTAAGGATATCCCTGCTTCAGCACACGTGGCTCAATCGAAGACAAAGCCACTGATTGAGCCAAGTGTGCTGAGGCTGGGACTGTGACGGAGAAGGGAGGGATTCAGCCCCCTGTGCTGAAGGAGGGACCGATTGAGTCACTTGTGCTGAAGCTGGACTGGAGTTGAGCACCCCTGGTCTAGATCAATGTTAGACACCATATCTGTAAACGGAGCAGACTCCCCAGAAACTTTCCCGAAACGCTCGACTAGAGATACCCGGAAAATGACTGCGTGGACTTCTTGAATTAATTCGCTTTTTCTGGTGGGTTTTGAAAGCACGGCGTTATCGACGCCTCAGGGCAGCAAAGGGGACGTGGGGGGGAGGGGGTGTCATCCTCAAATTGGTGAGAAAATGTCAGGTGAAAAAATAGATTTGAATCTTATACTATATTAGTGAAAGCACTGTATGCCTGTCTGGATGTCCGGTGTCCCTAGGGGAAATCTCATTGGTCCCTTGGGCCGCCCGCCCGCCCCCGCACACCTCTCATTGGCCTGAGGCGGAGTGATGGGCCAAACACACACACACACACACGCACGCACACACGCACACACGCACACACGCACACACACACACACACACCTCTCTCTCTCTCTTCCCCCTCGGCCACACATACACTCTCTCTGTCCTCTCTCCCCCCCATCATCCCGCTCCACTCCCGCTCCACTCACCTCCCTCCCGCTCCACTCCCTCCCCCTCCCGCTCCACTCCCTCCTGCTCCACTCACCTCCCTCCCCGGCAGGGGGACACGCGGCCACCTAAGAGGCGCCCGGAAGCCGCTCCACTCACCTCCCTCCCGCTCCACTCCCTCCCACTCCACTCACCTCCCTCCCGCTCAACTCCCTCCCGCTCCACTCACCTCCCTCCCGCTCCACTCCCTCCCGCTCCACTCACCTCCCTCCCGCACAACTCCCTCCCGCTCCACTCACCTCCCTCCCGCTCCACTCCCTCCCCAGTGGGGGGACCGGAGAGGGGACAAGCGGCCACCTAAGAGGCGCCCGGAAGCCACTCCCTCCCGCTCCACTCCCCCCTGCTCCACTCCCTCCCGCTCCACTCCCTCCCTGGCGGGGAGACACGCGCCCACGGATGCCGCTCCACTCCCTCCCGCTCCACTCCCTCCCGCTCCACTCACCTCCCTCCCGCTCAACTCCCTCCCGCTCCACTCCACTCCCTCCCGCTCCACTCACCTCCCGCTCCACTCACCTCCCGCTCCACTCACCTCCCTCTCCACTCACCTCCCTCCCGCTCCACTCACCTCCCTCCCCGGCGGGGGGACACGCGGCCACCTAAGATGGCGGCGCCCGGAAGGAGAGGTGACGTGTGTGTGTGTGTCACTGTGTGTGTCACTGTGTGTGTGTGTCTCACTGTGTGTGTGTGTGTCTCACTGTATGTGTGTCACTGTGTGTGTGTGTGTGAGACACTGTGTGTGTGACACTGTGTGTGTGTGTGTCACTGTGTGTGTGTGTGTGTGTCACATGGGGGGGGCAGGAGCGGAGAGATAGGGGGGAGCAGAGAAACATACAGGGGGAGTGGAGAGGAGAGACCCGGAAATTTTACCCAACCCACCCCCCTCCTGTCCACTGCCCCCCCCTCCTGTCCACCCCCCTCTGTCCACTGCCCCCCCCTGTCCACTAACCCCCCCCTCCTGTCCACTGCCCCCCCCCTCCTGTCCACTGTCCTCCCCCTCCTCCCATCCGCTCTCCCCCCCCTCCTCCCGTTCGCTCTCCCCCCCCTCGTCCCGTCCGCTCTCCCCCCCTCCCCCCGTCTGCTCTCCCCCCCTCCTCCCGTCCGCTCTCCCCCCCCTCCAGTCCACTGTCCCCCCCTCCTCCCGTCCACTGTCCCCCCCCTCCTCCCATCCGCTCTCCTCCCCTCCTCCCATCCGCTCTCCCCCCCTCCTCCCGTCCGCTCTCCCCCACTCCTCCCGTCTGCTCTCCCCCCCTCCAGTCCACTGTCCCCCCTCCCTCCTACGGTCCACTGTCCCCCCCCTCCTCCCGTCCGCTCTCCCCCCCTCCTCCCGTCCGCTCTCCCCCCCTCCTCCCGTCCGCTCTCCCCCCCTCCTCCCGTCCGCTCTCCCCCCCTCCTCCCGTCCGCTCTCCCCCCTCCTCCTGTCCGCTCTCCCCCCCCTCCTCCCGTCCGCTATCCCCCCTCCTCCCGTCCGCTCTCCCCCCCCTCCTCCCGTCCGCTCTCCCCCCCTCCTCCCGTCCGCTCTCCCCCCCCTCCCGTCCGCTCTCCCCCCACCCTCCCGTCCGCTCTCCCCCCACCCTCCGTCCGCTCTCCCCCCTTCCCCTCCTCCCCCTCCTCCTGGCGGGAAATTTAACTCACGGGCAACGCCGGGTCTCTCAGCTAGTGAAAAATAAAATACTCAAAAAGAGGTAGCAGCGCGCTCAAAAATAGATAAGAAAACGATATCAAGTCGCAAAAATAATAGAGCGCAGAATAGAATGCAGAATAGAGCGCAGAATAGAATGCAGAATAGAGCGCAGAATAGAATGCACTATATTCTAGAATATAATGCAGAATAGAGTGTAGAATAGAGTGCAGAATAGAGTGCAGAATAGAGTGTAGAATAGAGTGCAGAATAGAGTGTAGAATAGAGTGTAGAATAGAGTGTAGAATAGAGTGCAGAATAGAGTGTAGAATAGAGTGCAGAATAGAGTGCAGAATGTCTGTTTTATTAATTCTTGCTTCAAATATAGCATTGCATTCAACTGGTCAAAGTCCCTTCATCTCACTGTGCCCCAAGCAGCAACATTAGATTGTAAGCTCTTTGGGACATGGACTGATTGTGCCTGGAGAGAAAAAAAATCTCCATACTGTGCTGTTTACATTGTCAGCTTTGTATAGGAAAATGTATATTATTTGGACTATATTTCTGGTCTACTGAGGCCATTCTCCCCCCACTGCAGAGGTAAATGAGAATACTCACAGGAGTTTTAGGACCGGCATATACTGGTCATGCCGTGACGTGGCTGCATACTGGTCATGCCGTGACGTGGCTGCATACTGGTCATGCCGTGACGTGGCTGCATACTGGTACTGCCGTGACGTGGCTGCAGGCTTATAACGCATTGGCCAAAAGGTTTCACTTAATGACCCTTAGGCTGTGCTTATAGTGGCGGCGAGTGTGCGATGGAAAAACTAAGTAAGGGTGTCAATTGAGCGCGCACCTAGTGCGCACGACAGACGTGTCCAAGTACACGAATTCAGATGTAAGAAATTGATTTTCCCTGGTGACGGCCGCAACACGTGAGTGGCTCAGCCAATGAGGGCGAACCGCTTACGTGACGTCATGGCCACGTCTCCGCCACGCCTCCCTGTCACCTCCCGATGCCTCCAGACTGCAGTGCATGTTTCGCGCCATGCGCGCGTGACATCACGCGGTCCTGTGCGCACGAGCATGCACTATAAACGAGGCCTTACTTATTAGAATACAAACATTGAAGTATTTAACTATGCCAGGGTTAAGATGCATAGCAAGGAAACCCACCCACAGACAGCTGTTTCGACCTTAATGGGTCTCATCAGTGTGGGGTTGGTTAACTGCCTATGCAATGAAGCAATGAGGAAGGGGTTGCATGTCATTTCCCAGAATCCCTTGCTGCAGTGGAAGTGCTGTATGCTGGGTGATAATGGTGAAAGGCGGGATTGCAGACCTGCCTAAGACATGCAGATGAGCATACAGTATATTTCCATTTGCTATATGCTTTGCTCTGGTGGGTTTTTGTCACTTTTTTTACTCACCATAACTTAACTAAGTATATATATATATATTGTGACATAGTCCAAAGATGTTAGGAAGCTTTCTGCCCCATTTTAGAGCAGAAAGTGCAGGAATAGTTAAAAATGATCCATTCCACAGCTTCCCATTAACTCAGGCAGCTGGATGGAAAATCCAGACCACAGATTACAATGGCTCTAGTTCTCCCTCACCTGCTCTTCTAATCACATGCACAGGTATTTAGAGCAGAGAGGTTTTGCATTTCACTCTCTCTCCTTAGAGCCTGGAGGCTGGGGGTATCGCTGCTCCCCTGTTTCCAGTGTCGGGGTTGACGGCCCCTCCACGTATCACAGTACCAGAGGATTTGCCTGGACACCTCAAACAGATAAGACAAAACAAATGGTTACTGCTGTTGCTAAAAGACTGTGCTGTATCTTGTGACCCTAAATGAGAGAGCATTGTTTTAAGCTGGGGAACCAGTTTAGTTGGCCAGCAGCTGTTAGAGAGACTGATTCTGATGTGTAGTTAGATCCCTGAAAGGGATAGGTTTTTGCTTATATGATTTTGGTTTTATTTCTTGAAATAACAGTGTGGGAAATATTGTAACACTGAAATATGTGAACTGCTGAATGAAAGTATCTGAGTACCTCTAACCTTCACATGTTAAAGCTGCAGTACCTTACTTGGATGAAAATAAAGCAGGCAGAAGCCTGAGTTAAGCAGCATAATACTTTGCATGATCCTGTTTGTTGTATAATTAACCCTAGAAGACTGTGTCGGGAAGAACCCAGACAGACGTCAGCACTACAAAAGAGGGGCGTTTGTCACATATGGTGGAGAATGCGGGTCGACACTAAAAAGTCTGTGGGTTTGCAAATAAATGCGGTGGTTTAAAATGGCCGCCCAGCTGAACTAAAGTACAGAGGCTATGAGTGAAGTCTGTCCCACTGTGTATATCAGTTGTGCTTCTAGCATACACAGAGAATGTGCGAAGTGTGGATGCAATAGCACCTTGAACCCAAACAAAAAAAAATAATTGCATCTAGCCAGTGCTGTTTGTAAAGCTAATGCCTTTTGCTGAAGTGAGTGAATTTGCAGCTAGCAAGTGCTGTATGCAAGTTGCTGAAGTGAGTGAAATTGCAGCTAGCAGATTGTCCCTGCCGGGTTTCTAAAATGGCCGACGTGAAATGTTTGTTTTGTAATGTACATAATCATGAAAAACAGTGTCCCTTCAGGCCATACGATGATGATGATGATGATGATGATGATGGCGACTCGTATGTGGCCCCTGGAGGAGAGCCGTACCCACAGATGAATTTAGTATGCTGGGCCTGTCATAAAGTAGGTCACATGGAAGATGTGTGCCCCAAAATTTTCAAAGACAAACAGCTGCAAAAACAAGCAATGCCCTATGAGTGCAAGCAAGATGTGGAAGCTGATACCAGTGAGCTTGTGCCCAGTACCACTGATATCTCTGGAGCTAATAAAGCAAAAAGAAAGAAGAAAAAGAAAACTGTTCCTCAAGTCACAGGGGAAGTGACCGAGCCACTTGAACCTGCGCTGTCAGGACATGCGTCAGAAAGGCGCCGAGATGTGCTGCAGACCGGAGTGACCGGCAGAATTGTCACGGGAACAGTGGCAAAGGGAAAGGAGGAGCAAAGGGAAGCTGAATCCTTGAACCAGGATAAAGAGGCTTTGGTTTCTGCACTCCAAGCTGCCCGCCATGATTATGAAGTCCTGCGGCAGGGATTGATGAAGGAGCGAGAATGTTGGAAGAAGGAGCAAGAATCTAACAATAAGGGGCGAGAATGTTGGAACAAGGAGCGAGAAGCGAACGCCGAGTTACAGAGGTGTATACTTCCAGCTTTACAAGAGCACGAGGCTTTGAAGAAAACAGAGTCTCTCTTACGGAGTGAGCTGGAAGAGGTGACGACTAATCTGGAAAAGGCCAACACCGTAATTGCCACCATGGATGAAAAACAGATTAAGTCTGACAAATTGATTGCATTCCTAAAACAGAAATACGGGAAGGCTCTACAAGAGGTTCATGCGCTCAGCATAGAGGTGCAACACTTACGCCTGGAGGGCCACGGTCTGAACACAGAGCTGGGAATGTTGAAGCAAACCCATGAGAATGCCCTAAGTGAGTTAGAGACTGTAAAGCAAGAAAATGAGACTCTGAAATTGGAAAATTCAGATTTGACTGACCAAGCAGAAAAACTAAAGAAACAGTTGACTCAGGAAAAATTAGAAGTGCAGGAAGCACTGATGCACACTCAGAGCCAGCACCAGGAAGAAATGGACGCTCTGAGAACAGAATTGCGACATGTATGCACGAAACAGAATTCTCTCGTGGAGGAACTTAACATTTTGAAAAAGGAGAAAAGCATTAGAATAATTCAGAAGCACTGCAAAGCTCTTGTCCAAGGAAGAAGGGAAAGAGAAAATTATCGGCGTAAACGCGCCGCAACTATCATCCTACAGGCTGCCTACAGAGGGATGAAAATTCTTCGGTTCAATCACCGGAATAAAGCAGCCTGTGTTCTTCAATCATTCTACCGTGCCCGCATGGTACGAAACAGGTTCCTCATTATGAAAGGAGCAACTATAAAAATCCAGTCTCTGACTAGGATGACACAGAACAGGATTCGCTATCAAACCCTGAGAAATGCGTCACTGGTTATCAAGCGGTACTTCCGCCTGAATAAATGTAGACCTCAGGAAAGAGAGGTCCAAGACTACATGCCTGCCGGCTGCAAAGATAAAATACCACAGGGTACAGCCGGAGTTAGTGAGAGCCCCATCAAGGTGAAGGTGCTCCAGGTAATCAGTGCTTCATCTTCTAAGTACCATAAAGGTTCAAAGGTCGCAAATCAAAAGCGACGAAGGTCAACGCTGGCCTTGAATTTTTCCGGATCTCGCCACTCTGGGCCACAATATAAAGACAAAGACTATCCGGCCCCAGAGTTCCGTCAGAAGCTAAAGAAACAGTCCAGTCATTTGCAGTTTGCAGCGGCCTATGAAATAAAGTCAGGAAATGTAATGGACTGGAAGTCAAAGAAAAAAAAAAAAAAATGTGTTTGGGGAATTGACCGATATTTTTTTTTGTTATTACACGTGTGGACTATGTCACGGACACTTAACTATGCAAATAAGCTATTGTAGTTAAGGTATATTAGGCCTCTAGAATAAGCATTTTGTCAATATTACAATGTTATATTGGTTCTCTGTGTTGGAAATGTAGCTAAACTACAAATTAATATACAGGGTTGATGGCCCTTTTTGTTGGTAAATATATGAGATTCATAGAGTAGAAAAACCCAGGGAGGTAATAGAAATTGTCTGGTTTTGTGAATATATTTAGCATATCCTGGGTTGTAAGAATGTGTGCTAGACACTTATTTTTCAAAATAGTTCCCTAATAGAGAGCAACAAAATATGTTTGCCAAGTATAGTCTCTTATGACGAAACCTATTGTCCATAATTGCCATGGAAAAAGTTCATATTCGTATCATGTGAATACTTAATGTTGTACTGAGGAGTTAGCTCAAGTATTTCAGGTAGGACGCTCACCCCAGTGAGGTCCATGGCCGCTCACCCCAGTAGGTGTGAGCTGGGGAGGGGGATATGTGACATAGTCCAAAGATGTTAGGCAGCTTTCTGCCCCATTTTAGAGCAGAAAGTGCAGGAATAGTTAAAAATGATCCATTCCACAGCTTCCCATTAACTCAGGCAGCTGGATGGAAAATCCAGACCACAGATTACAATGGCTCTAGTTCTCCCTCACCTGCTCTTCTAATCACATGCACAGGTATTTAGAGCAGAGAGGTTTTGCATTTCACTCTCTCTCCTTAGAGCCTGGAGGCTGGGGGTATCGCTGCTCCCCTGTTTCCAGTGTCGGGGTTGACGGCCCCTCCACGTATCACAGTACCAGAGGATTTGCCTGGACACCTCAAACAGATAAGACAAAACAAATGGTTACTGCTGTTGCTAAAAGACTGTGCTATATCTTGTGACCCTAAATGAGAGAGCATTGTTTTAAGCTGGGGAACCAGTTTAGTTGGCCAGCAGCTGTTAGAGAGACTGATTCTGATGTGTAGTTAGATCCCTGAAAGGGATAGGTTTTTGCTTATATGATTTTGGTTTTATTTCTTGAAATAACAGTGTGGGAAATATTGTAACACTGAAATATGTGAACTGCTGAATGAAAGTATCTGAGTACCTCTAACCTTCACATGTTAAAGCTGCAGTACCTTACTTGGATGAAAATAAAGCAGGCAGAAGCCTGAGTTAAGCAGCATAATACTTTGCATGATCCTGTTTGTTGTATAATTAACCCTAGAAGACTGTGTCGGGAAGAACCCAGACAGACGTCAGCACTACAAAAGAGGGGCGTTTGTCACAATATATATATATATATATATATATATATATATATATATATATATATATATATACATATACATATACATATACATATACATATACATATATATATATATATATATATATATATATATATATATATATATATATATATTGTGACATAGTCCAAAGATGTTAGGCAGCTTTCTGCCCCATTTTAGGTCAGAAAGTGCAGGAATAGTTAAAAATGATCCGTTCCACATCTTCCCATTAACTCAGGCAGCTGGATGGAAAATCCAGACCACAGATTACAATGGCTCTAGTTCTCCCTCACCTGCTCTTCTAATCACATGCACAGGTACTTAGAGCAGAGAGGTTTTGCATTTCACTCTCTCTCCTTAGAGCCTGGAGGCTGGGGGTATCGCTGCTCCCCTGTTTCCAGTTTCGGGGTTGACGGCCCCTCCAAGTATCACAGTCCCAGAGGATTTGCCGGACACCTGGGTCCGAGTACCCACCACAAAACAGATAAGCCAAACAAAGATGTATTACTGTTTGTAATGGACTATGCTGTATCTAGTGACCCTAATTGAGAGGGCATTGTTTTAAACTGGGGGAACCAGGTTAGTTGGCCCAGCAGCAGTTAGAGGCTGATTCTATGTGTAGTTAGATCCCTGAAAGGGATAGGATTTTGTTTATATCATTTGGTTTCTTTTTTACTTGAAATAACAATGTGGGAAATACTGTAACACTGAAATGTGTGAACTGCTGAATGAAAGTATCTGAGTACCTCTAACCTTCACATGTTAAAGCTGCAGTACATTACTTGGATGAAAATAAAGCAGGCAGAAGCCTGAGTTAAGCAGCTTAATACTTTGCATGGTCCTGTTTTTGTATTAAATAACCCTAGAAGACTGTGTCGGGAAGAACCCAGACAGGCGTTGGCACTACAAAAGAGGGGCGTTTGTCACAATATATATATACTGTATATATATATACATATACATATATACATATATACATATATATATATATATATATATATATATATATATATAGCAACTGTAAATATTCCTGTATATTCATTTGCATGTCTTAGACAGGTTTGCAACCCTGTCTTTCACCATTATTACCCAGCAAACAGCACTTCCACTGCAGCAAGGGATTCTGGGAAATGACATGCAAATGAGCACACAGTGCCACTTTTTATCTCATGCTCACATTACATGAGCAACCCTTAGTCAATGCATGCTGCTTTAAACACAGCTTTTAAGCAAGGACTTGGGAGATGCAAAGTCAGTTAACCCACTCACAGACATGTTTCAACCTTGATGGGTCTCATCAGTGTGAGGTTGGCTTACTGACATTTGCTCAAATGAGATAAGAGTAGGTAATCACATTGAGCAAATGTCAGTAAGCCAACCTCACACTGATGAGACCCATCAAGGTTGAAACATGTCTGTGAGTGGGTTAACTGACTTTGCATCTCCCAAGTCTTTGCTTAAAAGCTGTGTTTAAAGCAGCATGCATTGACTAAGGGTTGCTCATGTAATGTGAACATGAGATAAAAAGTGGCACTGTGTGCTCATTTGCATGTCATTTCCCAGAATCCCTTGCTGCAGTGGAAGTGCTGTTTGCTGGGTAATAATGGTGAAAGACAGGGTTGCAGACCTGTCTAAGACATGCAAATGAATATACAGGAATATTTACAGTTGCTTTATGCTTTACTGTGGAGGGTTTTAGTCACTTTTTTACCCACCATAACCTTAATAGTCGTGGTATATATATATACACATACACATACAGTTAGGTCCGGAAATAATTGGACACTGACAAAATTTGCATAATTTTGGCTCTGTACGCCACCACAATGGATTTGAAATGAAACAACCGAGATGCAATAGAAGTGCAGACTTTCAGCTTTAATTCAAGGGGTTGAACAAAAATATTGTATGAAACGTTTAGGAATTGCAACCATTTTCATACACAGTCCCCTTATTTCAGGGGCTCAAATGTAATTGGACAAATTAACACAATCATAAATAAAATGTTAATTTGCAATACTTTGTCAAGAATCCTTTGCAGGCAATGACTGCTTGAAGTCTGGAACGCATGGACATCACCAAACGCTGGGTTTCCTCCTCTGTGATGCTTTGCAGGCCTTTACTGCAGCTGTCTTCTGTTGTTGTTTGTTCGTGGGTCTTTCTGCCTTAAGTTTTGTCTTCAGCAAATGAAATACATGCTCGATCGGGTGGAGATCAGGTGATTGACTCGGCCATTGCAGAATATTCCACTTCTTTGACTTAAAAAAACTCCTGGGTTGCTTTCGCAGTATGTTTTGGGTCATTGTCCATCTGTAAAGTGAAGCGCCGTCCAATCAACTTCGCTGAATTTGGCTGAATCTGAGCAGACAATATATTCCTATATGCACAAGAAAGGAAGAATGAACTTCCTATAGTAGAGCTCCGGAGGGGTGGAAAGCCCTACAGCAGTAAGCAGCAAAGTATAATAGTATCAAGTCCACAATGTTTCAATCCAGAAACGATCCTATGTTAACTCCTATGACGGGTAAGTGTCCAAAGATATAAATGGGGTATGTCAGGGACGACCATAATGTAGATCAACCCGACCCCCAACTAAATGGATAAACAATACCCTGGAGTTGGATCCCACAGAATATAAATAAGAGTAACCATGATACTCACTGAAGCTTGATTGAAGAAATCTGGATTGGCGTGCGACGGCACAGTAGGCAGTATTTGACTCTTTGACAATGTGCCGTAAGGGCATGAAACGCGTCAGAGTGATCCTCCACGAGGAATTTGCTATTTTTTGTATGCTCTGATGATCTAATAAAGTATTTTTTTAGTGACCCAGCAGTTTTAGCTCACTTTCTGGCAATTTCACGATAGCAGTGCATGGCGTTTTTTCTCCCGGCTGGGGGTTTCCTTTGAAAATATTCCTATACACTTCAGAATTCATCCGGCTGCTTCTGTCTTCTGTCACATCATCAATAAACACTACTGACCCAGTGCCATTGTAAGCCATGCATGCTCATGCCATCAGACTGCCTCCACCGTGTTTTACAGATGATGTGGTATGCATCGGATCATGAGCCGTTTCAAGCCTTTTCCACACTTTTTTCTTCCCATAATTCTGGTACAGGTTGATCTTAGTTTCATCTGTCCAAAGAATGCTGTTCCAGAACTGGTCTGGCTTTTTTAGATATTGTTTGGCAAAATCTAATCTGGCCTTTCTATTCTTGAGGCTTATGAATGGTTTGCACCTGGTGGGGAACCCTCTGTATTTGCTCTCGTGAAGTCTTCTCTTTATGGTAGACTTGGATAATGATATGCCTACCTCCTGGAGAGTGTTCTTCACTTGACTGGATGTTGTGAAGGAGTTTTCTATACAATGGAAAGGATCCTACGATCATCCACCACTGTTATCTTCCATGGACGTCCAGGCCTTTTTGTGTTGCAGAGCTCACCAGTGCATTCTTTTTTTCTCAGAATGTACCAAACTGTTGATGTGGCCGCTCCTAATGTTCCTGCTATCTCTCTGATAGATTATTTTTTTTTGCAGCCTAAGGATGCCCTGTTTCACTTGCATTGAGAGCTCCTTTGACCGCATGTTGTGGGTTCACAGCAACAGCTTCAAAATGCGAATGCCACACCTGGAATCAACTCCAGACCTTTTACCTGCTTAATTGATGATGAAATAGCGAAGGAATAGCCCACACCTGTCCATGAAACAGCTTTTGAGTCAATTGTCCAATTACTTTAGGTCCCTTGAAAAAGAGGGGGCTACATATTAAAGAGATGTAATTCCTAAACCCTTTCTCCAATTTGGATGTGAATACCCTCAAATTAAAGCTGATAGGCTGCACTTTAATCCCATATTCATTATTTAACTGTAACTTGAATTTATTTTGGTACACAGCCAAACAAAACTTGTATCAGTGTCCAATTATTTCCGGACCTAACTGTATATATACTGTATGATGTGGTGGGTGCTGGGGTTAGAGCTTCCAGGCATTGTGTGTTCTATTTTTAGAGATTGAAGCAATATTAAGGGTACAGTCTCTGAATGTTTCCACGTGTCTGCTTTTCCGGGATGTGGCAGTAACTTACGTCGAGCCAATCAAACATGATCATACAGACCCTGACAAGCTGGGACTCAGGGACACGTTAATTAAGTAATATTCCCCCACGGAAACAGGACGTTACTGGTGGAGAAGAGCACAACGGTCACACGAGGTCGCGAATCACGCACAATTTGCACCTTTCTGAGACGCAAAAATAACCGCGGCTGACTGGGATAAGCGCACATCGCCAGTGACATCACCGGGGTGACCGCATAGAACAAGCACAGTCCGGTCAGTGTGGAGAGAGACGGACCCCCACTAAGCAAACCCGTGGGCACCACACTTCCCCCCCCCCCCAAAAAAAGTGTGAAAGCTGTTGAAATCTCGACACCTTGTGAGTTTAATATCACTTTTTTTATTAATGTATTATTAAAAACTTGTATATTGCAATTTCATTTAAAGATGATAAATGACCAAACCCTCTAAAATGACTAGATTTGCATAAAGCAGAAACTATGATCATGGCAAATATATCATGTTTCGCTCACTGGCTGGCGATATGTAGCTGGAAGCGCACTAATGTGGCGACATTATTAGGATTGGGAGGCGCGGCGAAACTTCTCACAGGGAAACTGGGACGGGAGGGGGGAACGCTTACGATTTTGGAATGAATGTTGAATAGTTTCATCTCTGATTACTGGCCAATATTGCCCTGGCTGGAGGAGTTGAAAACCCGACGGCTTTAACCCAACCAGAGCATTATTGGCTAGTTATGTCCTATTGTGAGGGGCTTATTACTATTAGAGTGCCACAGCCCCTCCGACACCTCAAGATCATGTGACCGCTGTGAGAAGAGGAGGAGTCCTTCTCTTCCATTCCCCTGCTGACTAGATCTTGTCCTGTGCTGTGAACGGGACCTTTCCCTAGAAAATGAGCCAGACCCCATGATGTGGTGGCAACATCAGCTCAAAAGGTTATAAATAATAATAGCCTGCCCACCCTCCTGCCTGCCCATTCAGCTGCCACC
The DNA here is from genome assembly GCF_040206685.1 of Ascaphus truei. Classification (NCBI taxonomy): domain Eukaryota; kingdom Metazoa; phylum Chordata; class Amphibia; order Anura; family Ascaphidae; genus Ascaphus; species Ascaphus truei. The sequence goes on from NC_134484.1 coordinate 464,564,342, forward strand.
CCCCTCCTATCCTTCGCTCAACTGATCTCTTCTGCCGCCCCTTTGCTCCACACACCAGCCTCCCCCCACCCGCACCTTTGCTCAATCGCCCTCTTGCCCTTTCCCTCAACTGACGTCCTTCCACCCACTCCTCCGCTCAACCAGCCTCTTTCCACCTGCTGCTCCACTTAACCGACCTCCTTCCACCTGCTGCTCTGCTCAACTGGCCTCCTTTCACACGCTGCTCCGTTCAACCAACCTCCTTCGCTATACCGGCCTCCTTCCACTCTCTCCTCTGCTCAATCGACCTCCTTCCACCCGCTGCTTCGCTCAACTGGCCTCCTTCCACCCACTGCTCCATTCAACCGAACTTCTTCCACCTGCTGCTCCACTCAACTGGCCTCCTTCCACCCTCACTCCGCTCAACCAGACTTCTTCCACCTGCACCTCTGCTCAACCAGCCTCCTTCCACTCTCTCATCCGCTCAAACGACCTCCTTCCTCTCTCCTCCGCTCAACCAGCCTTCTTCCACTCTCTCCTTCGCTCAAACAGCCTCCTTCCACTCTCTCCTCTGCTCAACCGGCCTCCTTCCACACTCTCCTCCACTCAACTGACCTCCTTCCACTCTCTCCTTCGCTCAACCAGCCTCCTTTTACTCTCTCCTCTGTTCAACGAGCCTCCTTCCCCTCTGTCCCCTGCTCAACAGGCCTCCTTCCACCTGCTCAACCGACCTCCTTCCACCTGCACCTCTGCTCAACCGACCTCCTTCCACTCTCATCCGCTCAACCGGCCTTTTTCACCCTCTCCTCCGCTCAACCGACCTCCTTCCACTCTCTCCTCCACTCAACCCCACGCTCTTTTTGCACTAGAATTTGCCCCAGTTTTGCAGGAGACGTTGATAAAGAGATCCCAATATTGGGCTAATTTTGTGGAGGAACTCACAGGAAACTGAGTTGGGCTGGAATACTGCCTGGGAGTGGGTAAATGGTTTTCTTAAAGTCAAGCTAAAATCGTGGTAGTTTAGATTCAAATCATTTTTTCCCTGCTTAAAGTTCCGACTTTTTCCCTACAAAAAACACCATCCCCCAAAGGGTCAGTATAACTCCATTCATGGAGTGTGATAATTAAACCCAAGGAATACATGACTAGAAAGGATGTGTATTCAGAACACAAGGCTCAATGTAATTAATCTTGTGTATAAATCATCTCATACCAGAGGAGCTTTTGAAATGTGTTACCAGTCATTTGTTCGAATAATCACAGGAATGTGAGACGTGAAAGGCTTTAGTGCATCTGTGAGAGGAAGATCGATTTCTGTTTTCAAACATCGGGATTACTTGTTTAAACTAATTAGCACAGGATTAACCAGCGGGACAATAAAACAAACATCCCTTCCGTTCACCAAAGAACTCATGAAGTATCTGCGTGACTTTCACAGGTCCCCAAAACTGGTTCATTCACCCCCTTGTCACACCATGCCAGCAAGGATTCTGGGTAGTGACATGCAAATTCACACACCGAGCTACTCTTTATCTGTGCTCAATTGCATTTTGTTACCCAGAATCCTGTATGGCATGTGGCCAGATTTAGGGACCTGTGGATGGCAGTCACATGCACACATCAGTTTTTTCTTTGCCGCACTGTCACGGGGACTTTTTTTGTCATTTTATTTTACCCCCCCCTAATATTCATGTTCCTACTTAGTTTCAGTCGCACAGAAAGGCGTCTATCATTGTTTATTGGAAGATTTTGGTGACTCCAGATTATACGCCGTCACGAGCAGGACCCTTGTTACCTTCTGCATCTGTTTGCGCTTGTTTGTCCTTACTTGGTCATTCATATCGCTCCCCCTCCATTGTACCACGCTGCAGAATATGTTGCCACTTTATAAATAAATTATATAATAGGAGGGATAACAAAGTCAGGATGTGTTTTACATCCCAGCTCAGTGTGACGTTTGCTTGTAAAGCAGCAGTGCGAGCGGCAAGTTATTTTATAAGAATTAACCCAAGCCTGATTCCTGAGATATTTGCCATTTGTGGTACAAGATAGGAAAACAATATGGCCCGGTGGCCCCAGCCTCCCTCCGGCAGCCAATAGAAAAGCGTCACACTGGTGGCCATAACGATTTATTTTTTGATACCGGCGCGCAAAAAAATGTTGAATATCTCAGGGACTGGAGACAACACTGAATTAAACACGTGTGTGGTCTCAAAGCTAATTTATAACCACATCTATATATAATAAGAATCCGTGCTTTTTCTTTGGGGGGAAAAAAAGGAGTTGCCGGTGCTCGTGTTGTGATAAATGTAAAATACCACTCACGCGCATGCGTGCACACACACACACACACACACACACACACACACACACACACACACACACACTATTTTTCCCTTACCTTGTGAGAGGCCTGCAGTGTGCCTGATTCCGCAAACGAATGCGGAAGTTGGTGCTTCAATGAAGGCCAGGCTAAAGGTAGGGAGAACTGGGGCCCAGCAGCCAACAGGGGCCTGGCAGCCGAATGTGGATGTTGTGTCCAACCTCTGCCCAGGTCCAACTTCCAGCACCTGTCGGGCCCCCCACAGCTGTGTCCTGTGTCAACGTTGCTCTGAAAAAAAGGTGTGGGTAAATCGTACCGGCATGGACCACAACAAAAAAACACTAATAATAATAATAATAATAATGTTTTTTCTTAAATAGAGCTGTACAGTACATAGCTTTTTGCAGGCACAATAAGTGCCTACCCTGAAGAGCTCACATTCTAATTTGGTACCTGAAACGCAGGACAATAAAGTGGCTTGCCTAAAATCACAAAGAGCTGACACTCGGACATCAAAGGAAGTATTCTTACCGCTAAGCTATTCATGCATCCTAAGAAAGACCCAATGGAAGCTACTAAATGCTTCAAGGCATTGGGCCATGGATGCCATGGATGTGTTCTGCAACTCATTAAAATCACCAGTCAGCAGGGATAGTACTATTCTGAGGCCAGAGTCATGTATGGTATGAATAGCCCAGATAGGTTCAACTCAGCCCTCTTTCCAAACCACAACAAGTCCTGTATATTTTCTTCACTTTATTTAGGAAAGCAGCAATAAAGACAGGCACTTGTGGATGAGATGTTTGTGTTGGAGAAATGTCTCTCTGTGGGTGCTTTGTAGTAAGGGCAGGTGAAAAGGATGAGGCCTTGCCAGTAGAGCAAATAGCAGAAGGTACTCACTCAGCCAATGGTGAAGGTGAAAAGGAAGTGTGAGTGTATTCTGGGTAACAAGATAGCCTGAGGACAGACCATCTGTGAGCAAGGCAGAGGGGGAGAGAGCAGACTAGCTCATTCTGAGAGAAAGGCTGAGGTTGCTATAGCAACTCACTGACTGTGTCTGAGTAAAGCCTGCTGAGACAGGGAAAATAACAGGCAGCTAAAGCAGGAAGAAATGAACCCCATAAGCTGTAAAGGGAGACAGAGGAATATGGAATCTGGTTCCAGGACACTCCCCATCTGGTATCTGGAGATACCATCGGAATACGTGGAACATATGTGCAACACAACAACATAACAATGCAAAGTTCATGTCCACATAACGATGTGATACCGCCGGTACCACCAGCTGAAAGTCCTTTGGTCATCGTAAGGGGCAGGATGCAGGCTAGGGTGGCTAGGGGAGGCTCAGCGCGAGGGGAGCGGGTGATGCATCAGAAATGTGCTCTGTAGCGGGAGGATGGGGGAGGGATGTGGAGGGTGGAGGGTGTGCGAGGGGCTCGGAGGGAAAGTCGAAGAAGGAAATTGGAAGAAAATGGCAAGTAGTCTGTGAAAGTCTGAATTGGAGCAGAAGAAGAAGGATGAAAACAATGGAAAGAAAACATGGGATCCCCCCATTCGCCATAACCTCCCCCCATGCCCCCCTCCCCGAAGCCCCTGGCCCGCATGGCCGAAGAAGAAGCAAAGTGGACGAAACTCAAGTCCTCCTCGCCAAGCAATGCCCAATCCCACAATTCCTCCCCCCATGGCCCCCCAGACGACAATGGACACGAAAATGGCAAAGCAACATGGAAAAGAAACAAAATGGAACAAGACGACCAAGGAAACAATGAAGCAGCTCCTCCCCATTCCCCCTCCCCCCATTCCCTCCCCCATTCCCTCCCCCCATTCCCCTCCTCCCCATTCCCCTCCTCCCCATTCCCCTCCTCCCCCATTCCCCTCCTCCCCCCATTCCCCCTCCTCCCCCATTCCTCCTCTCCCCATTCCCCTCCCCATTCCCCTCCTCCCCATTCCCCTCCTCCCCATTCCCCTCCTCCCCCCATTCCCCTCCACCCCCATCCCCTCCCCCCATTCCCTCCTCCCCAATTCCCCTCATCCTCCCCCCCATTCCCCTCCTCCCCCATTCCCTCCCCCCATCTCCCCCCTCCCCCCATTCCCCTCCTCCCCCAATTCAAGAAAAAAGAAAAAACAATGAAAAGAACAAAATGGAAGAGCAAGAACAGCAGAAAAATGGCACGAAAATGGAGAAGAAAAATGGAAGAAAGAAAAAATGGAAGAGCAAAATGGAAGCAGAAAAAGATGGAGAAGAAACAATGGAAAAGAAAAACTGGCAAGCCCCTGCCGCCCCTGAAGAGAAAAATATGAAAGAAAATGGAGAAGAACAAACTGGCAAAGAAAAAAATAGGAACCTGACCCATGCCGCAATGGAAGAGAAAAAATGCAAAAGAAAACAATGGCAGAAGAAAATTAAAATGGAACAATCCCCATCGCCCCCATCCCAACCCCCATGCCCCCCATCGAAGCCACCCCCATTCCCCCCCATTCCCCTCCCCCCATTCCCCTCCCCCCATTCCCCACCTCCCCTCCCCCATTCCCCTCCCTCCCCCCATTCCCCTCCCCCCCATTCCCCTCCCCGACCCCCATTCCCCTCCTCCCCTCCCCCATTCCCCTCCTCCCCCATTCCCCTCCTTCCCTCCCATTCCCCCTCCCCCCATTCCCCTCCTCCTCCTCCCCCCATTCCCCTCCTCCCCCTCCCCCCATTCCCCTCCCCCCCATTCCCCCTCCCCCCATTCCCTCCTCCCCCTCCCCCATTCCCCTCCTCCCCTCCCCCCATTCCCCCCATCCCCTCCCCCCATCCCTCCCCCCATTCCCCTCCCTCCTCATCCCCTCCCCCCCATTCCCCTCCTCCCCCCCATTCCCCCTCCCTCCCCCCCATTCCCCTCCCCCTTCCCTCCCCCCATTCCCCTCCCCCCATTCCCCTCCCCCTCCCCTCCCCCTCCTTCCCCTCCCCCCATTCCCCTCCTCCCCATTCCCCCCCCCCTCCCCCTCCCCCCATTCCCCTCCTCCCCCCATTCCCCTCCTCCCCCATTCCCCTCCCCCATTCCCTCCCCCATTCCCCTCCCCATCCCCCCATTCCTCCTCCCCCCATTCCCTCCTCCCCATCCTCCCCCCATTCCCTCCCCCATCCCTCCCCCATTCCCCTCCCCCCCATCCCCTCCCCCCCATTCCCCTCCCCCATTCCCCTCCCCCATTCCTCCCCATCCTCCCCATTCCCCTCCCCCCATTCCCTCCCCCCCATTCCCCTCCCCCCCATCCTCCCCCCCCATTCCCCTCCCCCATTCCCCTCCCCCATTCCCTCCCCCATTCCCTCCCCCCATTCCCTCCCCCCCATTCCCCTCCTCCCCCCCATTCCCCTCCCCCATTCCCTCCCCCCATTCCCTCCCCCCATTCTCCTCCCCCCCATTCCCCCTCCCCCCCCATTCCCCTCCCCCCATTCCCCTCCCCCCCATTCCCCTCTCCCCCCATTCCCCTCCCCCCATTCCCCCTCCCCCCCCATTCCCTCCCCCATTCCCTCCCCCATTCCCCTCCCCCATTCCCTCCCCCTCCCCCCCCATTCCCCTCCCCCCATTCCCTCCCCACATTCCCTCCCCCCCATTCCCTCCCCCCATTCCCCTCCCCCATTCCCTCCCCCCATTCCTCTCCCCATTCCCTCCCCCCATTCCCCTCCCCCATTCCCTCCCCCCATTCCTCCTCCCCCCCATTCCCCTCCCCCCATTCCCCTCCCCCCCATTCCCCTCCCCCCATTCCCCTCCCCCATCCTCCCCCCCATTCCCCTCCCCCCATTCCTCTCCCCCCCATTCCCCTCCCCCCCATTCCCCTCCCCCCATTCCCCTCCCCCATTCCCTCCCCCCATTCCCTCCTCCCCCATTCCCTCCCCCCATTCCCCTCCCCCCATTCCCCTCCCCCCATTCCCTCCCCCCATTCCTCTCCCCCCATTCCCCTCCCCCCATTCCCCTCCCCCCATTCCTCCCCATCCCCCCCCAGTTCCCCTCCCCCCCATTCTCCTCCCCCCCATTCCCCTCCCCCCATTCCTCTCCCCCCATTCCCCTCCCCCCATTCCCCTCCCCCCATTCCCCTCCCCCCCATTCCTCTCCCCCCATTCCCCTCCCCCATTCCTCCCTCCCCCCACATTCCTCTCCCCCCATTCCCCTCCCCCCATTCCCCTCCCCCCATTCCCTCTCCCCCCATTCCCCTCCCCCCCATTCCTCTCCCCCCCATTCCCCTCCCCCCATTCTCTCCCCCCATTCCCCTCCCCCCATTCTCCTCCCCCATTCCCCTCCCCCCATTCCTCTCCCCCCCATTCCCTCCCCCCATTCCTCTCCCCCCCATTCCCTCTCCCCCATTCCTCTCCCCCCCATTCCTCTCCCCCCATTCCTCTCCCCCCCATTCCCCTCCCCCATTCCTCTCCCCCCATTCCTCTCCCCCCCCATTCCCCTCCCCCCCATTCCTCTCCCCCATTCCTCTCCCCCCCATTCCTCTCCCCCCATTCCTCTCCCCCCCATTCCCTCTCCCCCCATTCCCCTCCCCCCCATTCTCCCTCCCCCCCATTCTCCTCCCCCCATTCCCCCTCCCCCCCAATCCCCTCCCCCCCATTCCCCTCCCTCCCCCATTCCCCTCCCCCCCATTCCCCTCCCCCATTCCCTCCCCCCATTCCCCTCCCCCCCATTCCCTCCCCCCATTCCCCTCCCCCCATTCCCCTCCCCCCATTCCCCTCCCCCCATTCCCTCCCCCATTCTCCTCCCCCCATTCCCTCCCCCCCATCTCCCCCTTCCCTCCCCCTCATTCCCCATCCCCCTCATTCCCCCCCATTCCCCTCCCCCATCCCTCCCCCCATTCCCTCCCCCTCCCCTCCCCCATCCCTCCCCCCATTCCCTCCCCCTCCCCCTCCCCTCCTCCCCCCATTCCCCTCCCCCCCATTCTCCTCCCCCCATTCCTCCCCCCATTCTCTCCCCCATCCCTCCCCATTCCTCCCTCCCCCCATTCCCCTCCCCCCATCCTCCCCCATTCCCCTCCCCATTCCCTCCCCATTCCCCTCCCCTTCCCTCCCCATTCCCCTCCCCCATTCCCCTCCCCCCCATTCCCCTCCCTCATTCCCTCCTCCCCATTCCCCTCCTCCCCATTCCCTCCTCCCCATTCCTCTCCTCCCCCATTCCCCTCCCCCCATTCCTCTCCTCCCCCATTCCCCTCCCCCCTATTCCCCTCCCCCCATTCCCCTCTCCCCCTTCCCTCCCCATTCCCCTCCCCCCATTCCTCTCCTCCCCATTCCCCTCACCCCATTCCTCTCCTCCCCCATTCCCTCCTCCCCCATTCCTCTCCCCCCCATTCCCCTCCCCCCATTCCCCTCCCCATTCCCCTCTCCTCCCTCATTCCCCCTCTCCCCCATTCCTCTCCCTCCTCCTCCCCATTCCCCCTCCTCCCCCATTCCTCCCCCTCCTCCTCCCCCATTCCTCTCTCCCCCATTCCTCTCCCCCTCCTCCCCCATTCCTCTCCCCATTCCCCTCCCCCCATTCCCCTCCTCCCCCATTCCCCTCCCCTCATTCCTCTCCCCCTCCTCCTCTCCCCCCTCCTCATTCCCCTCCACCCCATTCCCTCTCCACATCCCCCCCATTCCCTCCTCCCCCATTCCCCTCCCCCCATTCACCTCCTCCCCATCCCCCCTCCTCCCCATTCCTCTCCCCCCATCCTCTCCGCCCTCATTCCCCTCCCTCATTCCCCTCCCCCCCATTCCCTCCTTTCCCCATCCCCCTCCCTCCATTCCCCTCCCCTCGCATGCTCCGCTTCTCCCTCGCTCCTCCACCCTCTCCTCCCCCTACCCCTCACCCCATGCCTCCTCCCCTCCCTCACGACGGTGACTGACAGGTCCGCACTGCGATGCAGCAGAGGCGCCACAGGTAACATTTGGGGCACCCTGGCTTTTTCCATACCGGCGTTACCTCAGGAAAAGCACGGCTTGTGTGGAACAGCTCCACGGTAATCACGGTTTCATTCCCATCTATTGTGACGGCTTTACAAGGAGCTATACATTCATATCCTACGTGTGTTTTCTAAAATCAGTCCGTTCTGTAGTAGTAGATAAATTAAGTGTTATTTTGAATGAGTTTTTAATACACGGAGCATCCTTTGATTTCTAT